>NW_009610318.1:7497-15142 GCF_000690535.1 Cariama cristata
TTGATATTTTTATACGCTCTGCAGAGCTGCACTGTGAGCACAGAGCTGTTTCCTGCAGCGAGCGAGAAGTGTCTCTGGGCAAGTGCAAAGTACAGCAGGACTTCAAACAAGCAGAGGGAACAGCTCCCGTCAGATGTGGCCGTGCTTCTCTGGGCAAGTGCAAAGTACAGCAGGACTTCAAACTTTTTCACCATTCCTGAGGAATCCTGCAGAGGGAACAGCTCCCGTCAGATGTGGCCGTGCTGTGCTCTCGTGAGCTAACGTTTCCCAGCGCTGGTTTCATGGAACCGGTTTTCAGAGCATACGAGTAAGGGAGCACATATAAATGCACAGATTGGTGCCTGGCAAGGGGCTGCAGACGCATGGTGCCATGGCTGAGCACGTGGGCACTTCCCCCCAGCTGAGCAAATCAGAGAATTTTCAGACTTTGTTCCAGTTACTCAGTGATGAGGATGAAGTGTTTCTCAAAAGAAACGACCAGCAGTTGTGTAGTGGCTGTTCGCAGGCTTCTTCACAGCCTGTGCTTTAGTCTCTTGTCCAGTGCATCAGCCTTGTGCAGGCTTGTGTCTGCAAGTTCACTGAAACACTCTCCTCCGGTTTTTAATGGTATTGAACAAGCAGCCCTTACAAAGTCAATGGAAACCACATGTGTTCGACACCTCTGAATGCACTCCATTAAGAGACTGAAAGGGATGTTTGTGTTCAGACTAAAAAGGCTTTAAATGGAACTTTATTCAAATTGGGACTGTGGGTTTTTTCCCCTACCTTTTATTTCATTACAGGTGAGACCCATGACAGTAAGATAGGCAACAATCTCACCTGATCAAAGAGGAAAATATTTTCTGGAAGTAATTAAAACAGATGGGAGGGGTCAAAACAATTAAACTTTCTAAACTGTTGCTTAAAAAAATGAAGTGACTTCAGTTGGCCAGAAAATGGAAGTCCTAGCATGGTCTCCACGTTTCACTGCCTGCATCCAGATGTGCTGACACTTGGGCTAGTGGAACTTACCCAGACGTTTAAAGTCCCTGTCATCACCATATCTCAGTGCCAAATAGAAGTGCTAAAGACGTCAGCTACCAACAGTCTTTTGTCTGTTCTGCTCTCAGATTGAGTTTTGTTCTTGGAGGCAGGAGCACGCGTCCTGCGCAGTCACAGCACAGTCAGTGGTACTGATTGTGGGCAAAGGGTGGGCACAACGTACTGGGGACAAGCATCATGAGTGTGTGTGCTCTTGTTCTTCCTCTCTCTGCAGATTAAATATGGTGACACAGCTACCTCAGAAGGAGTCCTCTTTGCCACTTACTCTGCGCTGATTGGTGAAAGCCAGGCAGGCGGACAGCACAGGACACGCTTAAAACAAATTTTGGACTGGTGCAGGGAAAACTTTGATGGAGTGGTATCCTTTAAAAAGAAAAACCAAACAAACAACAAAAACACAACAAAAAAACCCAAAGAAAAAAAAAAACCTAAACAGAATTGCGTGCTTGTGATTGTACTTCACCAAGGAACAAAGAGCTTGGGGCTGTCTGAAGTCACTGGGAGCAGCTGTGCCGAGCAGCCTGGTGCCGGTGGTAGATATTTAAATGCTGTAAGCCCATGCATCCCCCCACGCTTCTCTCTCCTCCTCCCCAAAGGCTGCAGTGTTAATGGGGGAGGGGAAGAATGCAGCTGGGATTAACCTTTTTCAGCATTCTTCTCCCTCAGCATTAGAAGACACACCTTGGAAGTGAAGGGAGAGGGAGGGGGAAATGACTTCGGGCTCTGAGGAGCACAGGACTAAGCAAAACCAACAGATCTCATGCAGTGTGGGGAAGGAGTCAGTCCTGTTGATATTGGGACTGGTTGTTCAATTGCTTGGAGGAGGCTGGGTTATATTTTCTGTCTGCTCCCATCCTCGGGATGAAAATAGATCCTTTCTCCTTAACTGACATTCCCCTCCAGATTGTGTTTGATGAATGCCACAAAGCCAAAAATGCCAGCTCTACTAAAATGGGCAAAGCAGTGCTGGACCTTCAGAACAAGCTGCCTCAAGCAAGGGTTGTTTATGCCAGTGCCACAGGTAAGCTGCTCTCGGCATTGCGTGGGTGCCATGCGTAAACAGTCGCCGGTCACCTCTGATCTGAAGGATGCCCTTGAGATGCGAGCACAGACTTGGAGAGTACATGTTCATGCAAGCAGAGGTGGATGCTGCTGCAGTGCTAGAGGGCAGCCCAGGGTGCTAAGATCTGCCCCAAGCCCCATCACTGCCATTACTTGTGACTTTTTGGCAAGTCAGACTCATTTCTGTCCAGTTTAACTTGTTCCTGGCCAGCTGTTCAGCTGTATGATGATGCTTGCCCACTTAGTGTGTGGAGGGCAATGTTTGGAAAGGTCCTTGGGTCTCCTCAGGCATGATGGCAAATGACCATCCTCTTCAGAGTTCACTTTACTTGAGTCAAAACTATTCACAACTGCTGTGGTTTTGCTAACAGTGAATTCTGTTCAAACAGGTGCCTCTGAGCCAAAAAACATGATTTATATGAGCCGCCTGGGGATTTGGGGGGAGGGCACCCCTTTCAGAGCATTTGATGAGTTCCTGCATGCAATTGAAAAGAGGTAAGTCATGTCCAGCATCCCTTTTCATGTGGCTTACGCAGCCTTTGTTTGGGAAATGGGTGCGATGCCTGGGGACAGTGTCTGAGGGCAGCTTGAGCCAGGAGAGGTGGGGGTTCTGCAGAGGCACCTACCCGGTGCTGCCCTGGGGCAGAAGGGGTTTCACAGCTATCTTTCTCTCCCAGGGGAGTTGGTGCAATGGAGATCGTGGCAATGGATATGAAGGTCAGTGGAATGTACATTGCCAGGCAGCTCAGTTTCACTGGAGTGACCTTCAGAATCGAGGAGATCCCGCTAGATCAGCAGTACAAGATTGTCTACGACAAGGCGGCGAAGTTGGTGAGCTTGGTCCCACTGCAGTGGGGAGACACTTTGGGCACAGCCACTTGTTATGTGGGAGGGTTTGAGGACCCTAAACGTGACCATGACCACAAACTTAGTTTGTTCATAAGAAAGAAAAGGGGTACACATGCTCAACTTATGTCAAAAAAAAAAAAAAAAAAAGAAGTCTTATACTTTTTTACTTCTATTTAAAAGTTCCATATTTGGAAACCAGAGCTTGCTAATGCGGAAAGGAGAGAATGACCAGACTGTTCATTCAGCCTAATGTAGCGACATAAATGCTGATGTTAAATGAGATTATCAAACCCCAGACTGTTCTAATAACCTCCTGCATGGCAGTAACGAAAATGAAAACTAAGATATTAACTCAGCCTTTCTCAATATTGTCTGCAGTGGGCAGAGGCCTTGATGGTGTTCCAGCAGGCAGCCGACTGGATTGGCTTGGAGTCTCGGAAATCCTTGTGGGGTCAGTTCTGGTCAGCTCACCAGCGCTTCTTCAAGTATCTCTGCATTGCTGCTAAAGTCCGGCGACTCGTTGAGCTTGCCAGGGAAGAGCTGGCAAAGGATAAGGTGTGGTATTGGAGCCTCGCTGCAGTGGCAGCAGCCATCAGTCTTACATTACAAGTGATTTTTTTTTTTTTTTTGTAGTCTGCCACCAAAGGGACTTAATTATTGTTGAGCTTGACTTGAAAGCAATTTCAGACCTCTTTAAGGCTGAATTTCTCTCCAGATTAACCAGAATGAAATGCAGTGTGCGGGTTTCTGAGAGCATTCACAGTAAATGGTACCGGAGAGTTAACACAGCCTCATCTTCCGAGGCATTAGCCGCTGTTCGTTTATGGTAGGTGTGGGCAAGCTGAGCTGAAAGGGTATTATGGGTCGTGTTCAAGCTAGAAGAGATACCAGATCTTTCACCTTGAGCACAGCTCTGTCCTTTCATCCATCTGGATGCAACTTTTAGGCAGAAACTACCTAGCGCAGTCGGTTAGCTTCTGTAATTGGAGTTATCCTCTCTGTGGTGTGAGCAGAGGTATGGTTTGGGATGCTGAAAGATGTGAGAGATGGTTCTTCATCAGGAGCCCTGCAACAGGCCCAACAAGTATTTGGGACAGGGTCCAAGGGAAATGTCGCTGGGACTGTGAAATGCAATCTCCTGAACCTGTAGCTGTTTGCTCCACTGCTGGCTGCGGTACACCCTCCCTGACACCTTGCTGTGCTATCCCTTGTGTTTCCCTGCAGTGTATCGTCATTGGCCTGCAGTCCACTGGGGAGGCTCGCACCAGAGAAGTCCTGGACGAGAACGATGGGCATCTAAATTGTTTTGTCTCTGCTGCAGAGTGAGTTAAAAATCCCTGGTTTTCTGCTGGGGGCATGCATGGGAGGCTGGAGGCGTGCTAGGGAAAGCCCTGCCCTGGGGCCACTTATCCCTTGCAGTTCTTGAAATGCAGTTTCATAACGCCTTGCCCTATACAAACTGTAAATGGAAAGGACAGTTAGCTGGGCCCTTGAGGCACTATTTCTTCAGCGTGACTTTATGAGCTAGATCCTGGATTTTGAAGTCTCCTGTGGTCCAAACTTGCATGAACAGCCTGATCCGACTCTCTACACATGTGAAAGAATTGGCAGTTGTAGGAGAGCCAGAAATGTGAGCTCAGATGTAGTTTGTGTGGGTCTGACTCTGGAAAATAGGGCTGTCGACACTGAAGAAATGAGCAAGAGCATCTCATGTAATGACAGAGGCTGAGGTGGTAATGTGAGGCGGCATTGCTGGAGCAGCGGGAGGAAGGCATGGTCCAAGGAGTTTAGATTCACGAGCATTGGCTTTCAGCACATGTACAAGGCAGGACCCGTGTCCTGGTTGTGTTGCCTTTGTTCGTAGCTAAAAGGAGAGTTGGTTGTGCCTGAAGTGAAGCCAGCAGCAGGACTCATGCTACCCCTTCAGCAGAGAATGAGGCTTATTTCTGCAGCTTTCAAAATACCAGCCTGTCCCACGAACGTTGCTGTTCCTGCACGATGGATGACGAAAACTTGGGACCCTGGGTTGAGTTGGCGTTTCCTCTGTTCTGCGGGTGGCAGGGCTGTTACCATTTTCCTTTGCAGTGATTTTTGATGCGGGTGAAAGCAATGAGAAATGCCAGAGACAGTAAGTGTCCAGTTCAGGCCAAGTTTTCCTCCCTTATTGATGCGGGGTTTGTGTTGTTCTGTGTCACTCTGCTGTCTCCAGTCCATTCCTGAAAAACAGGTTTGGTGACGGTATGCAAGGCAAGGCCAGCAACTACTTGGATTGATTTGGTTTCTTGGATTGGTTTTCATGCCACAGAATTCAGAGGAACTCGATCTAGAGGACTACGTGGTCCCTTTGAGCCTTGCTCAGCTGTCGAAGGAGGAAGGGTCTGTTAGTGATCACGCATACTGCTTGAGTCTGTCCCCAGTTCTAGAGGCAAGAGCTCTTTGTTCAGCAGTGTTGGCCAGATTACTGAGTGTCTTCTGGCATCTGCTGAGCCTCCAAATGAGGCATCCTGGTTTTACAGCACTTCAGGGGATTTCTTGAGGGGAGTGTGCTGGGAAGAAGCAGTTGTTTAAGAGATGCCGAGAAACGGGGTTAAAAATAAACGAATTGTTCAGTGAGTGAATACCAGCCCAACCCTTTGTTTGAAGGGAAGACAGGGAGTGCAAGTGTACAGAAAATGAGCACGGTTTCATGGCAGGGGAGCTCCAGACCTGAGAGTGAGTCTTTGCATTTTGAGCCCAGGGTCACCCCAGCACAGAGGACGAAAGGGCCCTTCCCGGTGCCCTGTAACTGCACTCAGTAACCAGCCCAGGGCCCTGCCCCTTCGTGGAGCCGCGCTCCCTCTGCCTCCTTCAGCCCCGCACACCGAGGGTCTTAGAGCTCCCTCCCTGGTTCCCAAGACTCCCTTGTTCTCACTCGGGCGAGTTGTCATGTCCATACCTCTCAGCTGTCGCTTTCAACATTTTGTTTTGGTTTTTGTTCCCAACCAGAGCTCATTCAGCGCTGCTTTCTCATTGCACTAGGGGTTCATCCCTGCCCAACATGATCAGCGTTTAAGCACCTGCTCTTTTATTTGCAGAACAACCCACAGAAACATTTGATTTCCACCTCTTCTGATTTTTTTCCGTTCACCTGTAGCCGCCATGTGTCCGTGTTTTGTCACTTTTCTCTGTTTCGTGGGCAAGCAGACCCACGTCCAGCAAACCAGGACTCTGTGGAGCACATTTGTTGGACAGCCTGATGGTGGCCTCTGCTGTCAGAGCACGGAGAGGGGCTGGGACACTGAGACTTACTGGATTTTTCAGTAGTGATGTAACATCTTCCCAGTATAGTGTTTCCCATTTAAAACTCCCTCTTAGTTGCTGTATAAAGGTCTTGCAACTTTGGCATGCCACGAGGTAGCACAGAGCCCAGGGTCTGCTCTGCTTTTGTTGCTGTGTCTCCCTGGAACGGCCCCGCTCCCTCCACCAGTGGGGAGGCCACGGCAGAGAGCATTTTTCGTGGCATTACAGTGCTTTGCCTTTCCTCAGCATGCCCGTTTCACAGCTGAGGATCTGCTGGCGCAGCCCACGCTCCCGTGGGAGAACCCATTGGTGAAACACGCTCAGTCTGAGTTACTGCTGTTCTGGAGAGCCGCGCTATACCAGTGGCTGGCTGATCACACGCTGGTAGTTGTGGTGCAGGATTTACCCCTCTTTCATGAAGTGTGGTGCTATCTCAAATACACATTGCTACATGATAACCGGCAGATGTTCCTATTCCTGGTAGCTAGAATAAATTTTGCATCTTACTTTCAGAGGCGTCTTTCTATCACTAATTCAGAAGCACTTTCCTTCAACCAAAAGAAAGAGAGAAAAAGGAACTGGCATTAAAAGAAAACGTAAGAGCACACTCCGCTGCCCAGCATCTGACCTCCTGCCTTGCTGCTTCACCCCAGCCACTCAGCTCTTTCTTTTCCTTTTTCCCTTTTCCCTACCTCATGCTTTTTGCTACTCTGCCCTGGTTTCAGTTTGCCCTCCTGCACATCTCCTGTCACTCTCTCTCATCTGGAGGACGGCAGCTCTAGGTCCTCCACCCTTTCCTCCCTCTAACCCACTTCCCTGTCACAGCGTAGGTCCTCGCCTCCACCACTTGCCCAGTAGCTCTCCCCCTTTCCCTCGGCTGCTTCCTTGCCTAGACTGGTGGACAGATGGCACAAGAGCCCTAGCTGCATGGCTGAAGCCCTCTTGCAGCAAGGGGGTTTCTCTGCTACCCCTTACTTATAACATGGCAGGTGTCTGGGGCGGGGGGGAAATCACTTCTCTGCCAACTTATTGGCTGCAGCTGCAGGTAAGAAGAGTTTTGGGATTTCTTCTCCAGTGGGGTGTGGGAAAGGGGGAAGAGGGGGATGGCAGCACTGGCAGATTGTGGAGGTTATCCTGACCGGCTGTTGTTGCGGAGCAGCCTGTGCAAGGTGGTTTCTGAACCCCCCCCATGTAGCAGGGCCATGTCCTACTGTGCTTGGAAGTAAACAACATCCCAGAACACCGGCACCTTCCCGTGTCCTGCACATTCCTCTGGAGGCAGTCAAACCCATGGACTCCTTTCCCTGAGGAGTGAGCACTGCTTAGAGCCGACCGCGTGTTCGTCCTGATGTGTGCAACTAGCTTCAGCCCTGATAAAGATTGCCTTGCTCTTCCTTTCTCGCTCTTCCTTTCT
>NW_009610318.1:15152-24111 GCF_000690535.1 Cariama cristata
CTAACTGCCCCCCACCCCACCCAAGAGGCTCTGTCTTTCCAAGATCAGCCTTTCATTTAGGGCAATCTCAGCTAGTTTGTGATTTCTCCTCCTCCTCTTTCTGAGCTGGCACTTGCTGTTCTGCATTGGTGCACGAGGCTGGGGACTCTCCCTTGATGACGCTCGCTCTCCCTTGCAGGGAAGCAGGGGGGCCGCTGTGCCAAGGCTCTGAAGGGCATGTGTGACCCTGTGGGTGTGATCAAGATCAGCGATGACAGCAGCACCGACTCCGACATGGGGCTTGACAGTGACTTCAACTCCTCACCGGAGTCTGTGTTTGAGACAGACGAAGTCATCTTCGTTGAGCACACCTACAACGGCTTTGCAGCTGAGGACAGAAGTAAGCAGAGCAGCAGTGTGGGGCTGCCTCCTTCCTTGCCGGGGGACCTGGGAACCCGAGTCACTTCGTTCTGTGGAACATGGCACCCAGTGCATGGGAACGCAACTGGAGACGTCCGCCCACCCCAGCGCCCTGCAAACATGGACAGCGCATATCAGACCCTTTGGGGCGGGTCTGGCTAAGGGATCGCAGAGTCAGTGGGCTGATATGGGGAGATTCTCTTGGTGTCTTCTTGGAATGGTGAAGCTCCTTCTGTGCTTGGTACAGCCTTGTGATCTTGGCTAGATTTTATCCTCTGATGGTCGAAGTCGGGCTTGTGAGGTTGATTGACATTAACCTGCTGTGGTCAGTGAGCAGGAAGAATTTGCCCTGCGTGCTCCTTTCCCCACCAACACAGTGGGGAGCACAGAGGGAATTCACTCCATGCTCAGCAGCATTTATTGCAAGTCAAGGTGTCTTTGCCTGCTCATCAGATAGCGCTGCCAGAAACCCTTTGGAACTTTTCCCCCCTTCCCCCCACCTTTTTTTCAATTTGCAATTACCAGGTGACTCTCTAAACTTTGTATTTTATGTTGCAGGTAACTTTCACATGCTGCCTTCCCAGAAAGAGATGCATGGCCCGAGAGAACTAGAACAAGTAGAAAAGATGAAGCAGGACCTCCTAGCAAAAGTAAAAGCACTGGGCAAAGAGCTACCTCTCAATACCTTGGATGAACTGATCAATCACTTTGGGGGCCCGGAGCATGTGGCTGAGGTATTCCTCACAATCAAGGCTATGTTTTGGTGGCACTGGGAGACAGAGAAAGGGGCCAACAAAGGGGGTTCCTGCTGGAAAAGAGTTTCCTCTCCTTCCTTGCAATGTGAAAAAGCTGTTGAGAATTGACTTTCTAAATTGACATTCTGTGCTGTTCAAGTTTCTCCTCTCTGCTAACAGCCTCTGTCTCTCCTACGTGATCTGTGCAGATGACAGGGCGGAAGGGCCGGGTGGTTTGCAGACCGGATGGCACTGTCATGTTTGAGTCCCGTGCAGAGCAAGGCCTCTCTATAGACCACGTCAACCTGAAGGAGAAGGAGCGTTTTATGAAAGGGGAAAAGGTGAGTCAGGTTTGAGCTAAGGAAACCTCCAGACATCTGCACGGGAGTGAGTACACTGAGAGGGGAAGGAAAGGGTGGGTGCCTTTGCATGCTTGCACCTTGCCAGCCTCAAGGCAACAAGGCTCTGCAGCTTTCCGTCTGTCTGACCTGCTGGAAGGTGACAAGGAGTCATGAGTCCCTTCACAGGCTGCGAGGGGGAGTTGTGCTTTGGGCTGTTCCTTGAAGCAGCTTTGCCAATGTCCAGGAACCTCACTCCTTTCTCACTTGTTGTCTTTCTCCCTTAGCTTGTAGCAATAATCTCCGAGGCCTCCAGCTCGGGCATCTCTCTCCAAGCAGACAGACGAGTGAAAAACCAGAAGCGCCGGGTCCACATGACGCTGGAGTTGCCCTGGAGTGCAGACCGGGCCATACAGCAGTTTGGTGAGGGCTGGGTGTTCTTGGTCACTGTCCCCTTCCCCAAGTGTAGTTCAGACCATGAAGCCTCCAGCGGCCCTGGGACGGAAAGGTGTGTGTGGCCGCCCAAGCCAGGCTTGGGCTGCAGCCAGAGCAGGTGTATTTTACTTTCTGAGATATGGCACCTTGCAGAGCACAGTGCTCCCGTATTTTGCCAGGGTGGAAATGCAGACACAAAGCAGTTGTGACTGATTTATCTTGTGGGGAAGGTTTGTGTTGACTTCAGGAGTGACTTGCAGTGTGGGAAAGAGGAACCTTCCCATACATGTTAGCAGTGTGTCCTCATGAAACCTGCCAGGGGTGCCTGGGGTTTTCTGTTCCACCCTGGGGAGGCTCTGTAGGATGGAGAGGGACAGTTCCTCAGTATGTGAGCACAAAAGAATTAATGTGCATCCTAGCTCAAAGTGTGGAGTCACTCCTCTGCCCCAGAGGGTCAGGGCTACAAACTCGACTCTGCCAAGAGCTCAGCAGCACCAGGGTGATGAATGTGACCGTACCTCTGTTCTTCTCCCCCCCGCCCCCCGCAAAGAGAGATCTCCTTTGAAAACCAGCAGGACATGGAAAGTTGTTTTGACGCTCTCACCTCTTACATAGCTTCCCTTCCTGTACCAGACAGGCTGTACCAACCTCTCCTTTCACTTTTGTTCTCTTGTCCCTGTAGGTCGAACACACCGATCGAACCAGGTTTCTGCCCCAGAGTATGTCTTCCTTATCTCTGAGCTGGCAGGGGAGAGGAGGTTTGCATCCATCGTGGCAAAACGTCTGGAGAGCCTAGTAAGTGCCCTGCAGCAGAGATTAATGTGTCAGTTCCAATTCTCTCTGAAGAGCTTCTATTTCGGTGTTCCTACTGGCCTGGCCAGTGTAACATGTATGGGCGATTGCATCACCCCTGACTGAAGGTATTGCAGTTGTGGAATGCAGAAGGCTTTTAGCATCCTGGGATTTGGGAAAGGAAGTGAGGAAGAATATATAACCGAGGCATCAGGAGGAATTTCAGGGAAGCAGAACCCAATTCCAGATGCTGGAATTCCCCTGGTGTTACAGGAGTGTAAACCCATCTGTTTCCAGAAAGCTGATGAAATAATTAGTGGAATAATTAATTCGTCTCTCTTTCATTTTTCTTCTCTTCTGATAAATCCCCTAATACTTGGGTAAAGTCTCAATATTCCGGAGGGAACGCTGCCTCCCCACCGCACTTTCTTATCCTGGCCTCTTCTGAGATATGGCTTTGGGCATCCTTCTCTGGTGTTTTGCAACAGCTAAAAGTAAGAACCTTTTGCTTGGTCTGCCTTCCTAGGGTGCCTTAACTCACGGAGACCGACGGGCCACTGAATCCCGAGACCTCAGCAAGTACAACTTTGAGAATAAGGTAACTTGTGGCTGTTCTCGGGGTAACTCAGCCAAGGAGGGGTTGAAGTAGTCAGCAAGTGCCTTCAGTGGGAGCCAGCACCAGGAAGATCATTGCTGGCATCTACAGGCAGGATCTGGCCCAGCACCCAACTCCCCGCCTGTAGCCCCACGCATGGCGTGCAGAACCGAATTAATAATGGGCGTTGTGCGTGGGAGCATCACGCTGGTGGGAGGATTGTGCTCCCATGGGGGAGCTGGGAAGGGCGCTTGGGCCTCTGCCCTCCAGGCTGGTGCTGGCATCGGGGTTCGGACATGCAGGTTCCTGTACTGTGGTGCCCTCGGGACAGGGGAGGCCCCTGACACACGACTTCCCCCTTAGCACGACCACCAGGCCGGTGGCCTTGCTGGCGGCGATGGTTTACTCTGTGGTGCCAGCAGAGGTGTTGTGATGCACTTGGTGCGCTGCTGGGCTGCCAGTGTAGGTTCATCCCGTGTGTGACCCTTGTCTCCTTTCGCAGTACGGGGCTAAAGCACTAGACAGAGTTCTCTCCACTATCCTCAACCACACGGAGAACAAAGTTCCTGTGCCCAAGAGCTATGACAGAGGAGAGGCTGCCTTTTTCCATGGTAAGAACATGACCAGCTCTGGGGTTTCTGCTGCGTCTTGCCGGACAGGTTGGTCTCAGGTTTGGGATGCTTGAAGAACCAAGCAGGAGGCTGGAGCCAGAAAATCAGAGAGAGGGAACAGTACCACTGGCTTAGCAGCTCGCTAGTGAGCAGGGCAATTGGCCACCCAGATGCGTGTCACCCTGCCAGGTGCGGGGGAAAATGGGTCTGGGACAGGCTGAGCTGTGAAGCAGTGGGCAAGGCCAGAGGGGAAGCAGCCCTGTAGGAAAGCTGAGGTGAGGCTTCACCGTAAAATGCACAAGCTGTTCTCTGCCATTCCAGAAATGAAGCAAGGTCTCATCTCTGTGGGGATCTGCTGCAATCAGATGAAGTATGGCACAGTCTCAGTGGAGAAAGGTATGTGTCAAACTTGTCCTGCCCAACATAGGGGAGAAATGAAAGAGGTGGGGGTGTCATGGCCCAGCCAGTCCGTCTGCACCGGCACACAGCCTCGAGGGGTTTGCAGTGGGGCAGGGTGTTTGCTTTGAGGGGAGGGTCCTGCTGGGAGTAGCCCACACTGCAGATCGCATTTCCCTGCAGCAGCCTGGCAGCTGAGCGCAGCGTGGAACCTTGGGCTGCTCTCTTGTGCGTTAGTGCTGTGCTGCTGTCGGGAAGGGACGTTTGGGAGTGTGCTGGTGGGTTCCATGCCCAGCTGCACCATGTTCCCTAACCCACATGCTCTTGCAGACTGCTCCATCACCAAGTTCCTGAACCGCATCCTGGGTCTGGAGGTGGACAAGCAGAACATGCTTTTCCAGTATTTTTCTGACACCTTTGACTATCTAATTGAAAAGGACAAGAAGGAGGGCAAATATGACATGGGCATCCTAGGTAAGGAGAAAGTAAGGTGGCCAGACCTCTCCTCACTGCACTTCTGAGGTTCCCTGTTTCTTCCCGTTCTGACTGATGGCTGTTCCAGCCTGTGCTGCCGCCAAGGCCATCTTGGGCACTACGGTGTCCCCACACAGTGCAGATCTTGAGACTCTTGCAGGGAGAAGAGGTGGTACGGGAAGATGGATCTTACAGCTGACATGTATTTTGGTCTTTCCTCCTGCTATAGATTTAGCCCCAGGAGTGGATGAGATCTATGAGGAGAGTAAGGAGGTCTTCCTGACTCCTGGGCATCCACAGGATGGGCAGGTTGTGTTTTATAAGGTAAGCAGCCTGCACAGCTATCTCTGTAGTCCAGTTTTCTCCAGTGCTTCCCAGTCTGGGGCTGTGAGCTGCTGGGTCCCTCCTCCCCCTGCCCTGTGGCTTTGTGTCATGTTTGTGTCGCATCTGCCTTGGTCACGAGTGGGTGACTGATGCTGGGAGTTACAGAGAAGAGGCGAGGAGAGGCCCCAGAGGCTTGGGGCTGCCATACCCAGGAGGGCAGTCTGGCAGTGCCTGTCTCCAGGCTGCAGCAGCACCAAGTTTGTGTTGAGGGTGGGATTTGTGAGACAGACACTGATGTGGTTGTCCTGCCCTGTGAAGTTACAGAATTCCTCTGTTTATCCCTGTTCAGATCAGTGTTGACAGAGGCTTAAAGTGGGAGGAAGCTTATGAGAAGTCACTCAAACTGACAGGATCCTTTGATGGATTCTACCTCTCCTACAAGGTAGGTCCCTGGGCTCTGCCAAGGTGGCAGCTCAGCTTGGAGGATGACTCCAGTGGGAGAAGGTCCACCGTGGCTCCAAGAGGTCTTACCTCTTGCTGGGGACGGGGAGATGCCTCCAAGAACCTCCATCCTGGAAGGATGCGGGCTTCGGGAGAGAGGCTGTGACTGTAACCGTCAGCTCTACCCTGACAGATGCGAGGCTGCAAACACACCTGTCTGCTGGCAGAGCAGAGCCGTGGAAAGAACTTCATCCTCTACAAGCCAAATATTGGGAAGCAAAGCCAGCCTGAGAGCCTGGACAGTCTGCAGAAGAAGTACCGGCGGGTAGGTGGGAGCTGCAGCCCTCCAGTGTTGGGGGGAGGGAAAAACCTCTTTCTATGGGCAGGGGTGGCTTTGGAAGGACATTTACTGTAACCTCATCACAGTTCCTCATAGCCCCGTTGTGGATTGGGCAGACATCGTGGTAGCATCTGAGTTTCTTGACTGAGCCCTGAATTTCAAGTCTCAGCTGCGTGTGGGACAGTGGAAGATGTCTAATGCTGTGTGTTTGTTCTGCAGGTGCTGCCCGAGGAAGCCAAGGAGCACTGGGAGAGCAGTTACCACTTCTCCTTGAAGAACTGTAACCACGCCATCTGGTAAGGCGTCTGTAGCCCCAGCCTGTCCTGCCCTCCCCAGGGCAGAGCTGGTGTTGAGGAGAGGGGGGCTGGCTGCGGCCATGGGGAAAGGCCACGCCGGGGGGGCTGCAGGTGGGGGATCCTGCTCTGCTGTGGAAGCCTGTGCCGATTTGGGTTGTTTTCTCCCATTTGGACTGAAGGAACAGGAGCTGCAAGCTGATCCAGGAGGGGAAGGAGTGCTTCCAGGGCATGCGCCTGCGTCACTACTACATGCTGTGTGGGGCCCTGCTGCGGGTCTGGAGCAAGATCGCAAGCATCATGGCAAACATCACCAACACCAGCTACCTGCAGATTGTCCGCCTCAAGACCAAGGAGAAGAAGAAACAAGTCGGTGGGTGAAGGTGCTGGGAAGGGGAAGGGGAGCAGGACATTTTAGGAGGAGCAAGGGGTCCAGCTGCCCAGTGCCAAGATTCCCTTCCTAAAAAGGGAATCTTGTTCCAGCCTGGAAACACCCACTGCTTAGGGGAGCTGGGGCTACGCTGATATGTGTTTGGGTGCTGGGCAGAGGGTGTGAGCCAGGCCTGAGCTGTCCGCTCCGTGCACATGTGAAGTGGTGCTGTTGCTGCCTGCTGTGAGCCTGCAGTGGAGCTGCTTTTGCTCTGGTTACAATCCCGTCTCCCTGCTCCGCAGCCCAGCTGAGAGGTGAAGCAGGCTGGGAGCGTGCTTGACAAATGTGCCCCAGTGCTGCTGCCCATCCCTCTGTCCCCACAGTGCCCCATCCCTTCCCAAAGTGCTTTGGGGACTGATGCATGTTCCTCCCCTAGGGATAAAGATCCCCGAGAGCTGTGTCCGTAAGGTGCTGGAGGAGCTGAAGCGGATGGATGAGAACGTGAAGCGAAAGCACAACCAACTCCTCCAGGCCCAAGAGCAGAGCCCACAGTTCTTCCTGCCGCTGCACATCCTGCCCCAGCCCCTAGACCACACGCAGATGGGGCCCGGGGTCTCCCTGCCCAGGCACTCCCAGCACCAGGACGAGATCCTGGACTTGACCTACAGCCCTCCCAGCAACAGCATTCCCGATGTGGTGATGAACCCAGAGCCCAGTGCGTTGTGCTTCCCCTCGGAGCCCATTCTCCAGCCACACCAGCAGCATGGATTATCCTTTGGCTTCAGTCACCTTTCTGCCTTCAAGAGCCCGGCCCCCGTCCTGGAGGGGAGTGTGCCTCTGAGCTCCTCGCTGCATGAACATCTGCCTCTGCCTCACCCGGGACCCTTGCAGACGCAGCAGCAGCAGCAGGAAGATTTTGTCCAACAGGATGGGAATATCAATTTTAGAGAGATCCTGGAGGACATGCTAAGGACGTTAAACGGGGCCCCCCAGGAAAACATGCTCCCCCAGGAGCGCCAGAGCGTGATCCAGTTCAGTGGGCCTTTCCCGAACTTCTGAAAGCCAGCTGGGCCTGCCAGGCAATGCTTGGCCGCTGTGGATCCATATCCTTTGGTGCAGAGGTGAGAGCTGGGGAGCCCCGGCTTTTCTACTGGTTTGGACTGACCCTTTTCTGGTTTTGAGGGAAGAAAAAGAAAAAACCTATAGTTCCTTAAAGCAAAGTTTATTTATATATAATATACAGTCAGGCATGTATAGATTTGTATATAACATGTGCTTAGGGGGAGTTGAGTGCTGCCAAGTTCAGCTGATCTGGACTGATGATCTCTGCTGTGTTTGAGTCCTGCTCAAAGGTCAGTGCCCGTGCAGGACTGAGGAGAGACACCCCCTCCCCTGTGCCCGTCCCCCTGCAGACTACTGAGTTTCCGAGCTGGGTCATGCCTCCCCCAGCCCTCCAGCCCAGAGCTCTGTGGCCGCTGCCCCCTGAGCTGGCCAGGGCCACGTCTGGTCTCCGAAATGTCACGGTGACCAGAGTGCTGGTCCATTACTGAAGGGCGAGAGCCTGGTCCCCCTGAGAGCTGGCTGACCAAACTGCATCTGCATCAGCTGCTGCCAGGTTTCCTCTCGGGCTGCCCCAGCCCGGCTGTGGACCTTGAGGCTGCTCTGGAAGGCTGGGTCTGAAGGCAGGGGCGAAGGGGAAGGGAATGCCGTCCCAGAGGAGGCCGGAGCCGCTGAGCTCAAGTGTCCTGTGCAGGGCTGAGCAGGTGTAGCTGGGAGAAGCAAAACTGACGGCACCTGCTCTGCCCTTCCCGGGAAGGCGCACCTCTGGGGCTGCCTGAGCTCTGTGGGAGAGGGCAGGAGCTGGCTGCACCCATGCCTCGTTTGTCAGTGTGAGTTTGTCAGAGCTCAGCCGTGCCAGGACCACAGGGGGATTCCCTGGAGCAGAAGGGCCACGTGTCCCATCAGCCTGTCCTGCACTTTAGCCTCGCCAGCTCGCTGTAGCTGGCTGTGCTTTGTCTAACTTCTTGCTATTGCGTGTTGTCCTTCCGCCTGGCCGTCTCGCTGGTCCTGTTCTGTGGGACTTGTCCTTGGCTGGGCCATGGACACGGGCCCGGGTGTCGGGATCTGAGTGAGCCAGCCCTGCCCACCGCTGACCTCGGTGAGAGCTGCTCCCAGGCCCTAGAAGGGAAGAGTTCCCTGGGGAGCACCGAGGATGTGCAGTATCGCTGCTCATGCTGCAAATTCAACCTCTGATACCAAAGAGCAAAGGTCTGCTTTGCAAAGCACTGCCCCAGGCAACCCCCTGCCCCTCGCCAGGAGCAGCTGGGCGAGCTGCCTTCTCCCCAGGACAGAGGTAGCCTCCGGCCACCCCTGCCACCATCCCTGTTCCAGCAGCATCTCGCCTCGGCAGGTCCCGG
>NW_009610318.1:24200-24880 GCF_000690535.1 Cariama cristata
CAGCCCCTCCAAAAGCCTCTCCTCTGCTGTGTTTCTTTTCTCTGCCTTGAGTCATCGAGGTATCTCCTGAAGTGGCACCAGGATGTTTTCAGGAGAAGGACACGAGCCCTTCCCTGACTGGCCTGGACCTTCCTCAGAGAGGACCTGGGGACGGAGGTCCAGCCGGGAGAGGCCTCTGCTGGGGTCTTCCATGCCCTGACACCTGGGTCTTGAAGGGGCTGGAGCTTTACAGTGCCTGGTGGAGTCCCCTCCTCCAGGCCGAGAGCCTTGACCCCCCCCCATGTCCATCCCCCAGGGCTCAGGGACTGGCCGAGCGCCCAGTTTGCTGTTGGGAAGTGCTTTGGGTCAGTGTCCGCCGTGTTCCTGCTCCTGCGGAGATGGGAGCTACCTTCCCTGACACATTAAGACCATGGACCTGCCCCACATGTTGCACGTGTGGGCTTGTTTTTGAGGTTGCTCTGGTCCCTGCCCTTTGTTTTGGGGGCTTGTCCTTACCCCCCACCCTCCCCAGCTGGTGTTTGCCTCCCACCAGCCCGCCTGGCCGGAGTCAGTCCTGCAGTCGGGGCCACGTTTTACTGCATTCGAGGAAACCTCCTTACCTCAACGTAAACACCAAAGACGGGGAGCCCCTGCGTGCTCCGGGGCCCTGCTGCTGCCCGGAGAGGCTTGTGCTTTTCCCG
>NW_009610318.1:24891-25891 GCF_000690535.1 Cariama cristata
CGTGCTCGCCTCTCACTGTGGGGCCGCCCGGGGATCGCCGCTTTCTCAGGGTGCCTCAAAAGCCTTTTCCTAGTCCTGAACAGAGCAAGGCTCTCCCCTTTGCCAGACCCTCCTCTATTTAAAGTATGTCCCAGTCCACACCACTCGTGGAGAGGCCCTGGCTTCGCCCACGTCCTGGTTTCTTCATTTCGTGCTTGCTGAATTCTCAGCAAGGAGAGAAAAGGACACCGGGAAAACACATTTCAGAGAGGCTTAAACTCAGGAATAGCGAGGAGGAATTCTCCCGCCAGGCACCCTCTGCCAGCTACTTCTCCACCGTCACCCGGAGCCTTACCTGGTGGCTTTGACATTAATTTTAAAATATATGCAATTCTCCCTCCCTGATCCCTGGAAAGACAGAGCGCACCTTCAAGGAAGCCCTTCCCTGCCCCGATCCTGTGTTTTTGTCAGGGTTAATAATATGTAACAATATCTTTTAACTAAATTATTATGCAGTTGTCCTACTGATTGTATGTATTTTTAAATGAGTCCCTTTTTTCTTCCCTTACACCTTTTTGTTAGCACTTTTTAATCTGCTTGTTGTTTGCCTTTTGTTTTTCTATGTGTATTTATAATTAATTGAGATGTATATATGTAAAGAGATTTTTTTTAGAATATGTGCCTTTGACTAATAATTCCTGAATTTTCTACTTGCCTCAGAAGAATAATTTTTCATTCTGCTCAGTAAAAATGGAAAGGAAGCCACATATGAGATTTCTGTAAGTCCCAGCTGTCTGTCTGTCTGTCCGTCTGTCCAGAGGTGTAGACCTGACCCGGGATCCCGACTGGGACTGGGATGAGGGATGGGGAGCCGAGGGCCAGGGTCCTACCGGCAGCTGGAGTTTACCTCCTGTCACCAGGCCATTGGGAGCTGCTGTCCCCAGCCACCCCCTTCTCCCTGGGACAAGCTGGGCAGGGGCCGTGCAGAGGAGCATCCTCCCTGGAGCCAGCCCAAGGCCTT
>NW_009610319.1:0-1541 GCF_000690535.1 Cariama cristata
GGGCGCTGCCCGGTGCCGGAGGTGACAGGGCAGGGGACGGAGTCCGCCCTCAGCCCGCTGGGGTGAGGGTGGATAATTCGCCATGCGGGTGTGCTGCCCTTCGCGGGGGCCTCGACTGGCGGGAGAAACGCGCAGGGGAACCCCAAAAAGTTTAACAAAGGGAGTTGCGAAGTCCTACAGCTAAGGTGGGTGTAACCCCAGGTGCCACATACCAGGGAGAGCAGCTCAGCAGAGAAGGACCTTGGGGTCCTGTGGGCTACAGGCTGAGCGCGAGCCATTGATGAGCCTTGGCAGCAAAGAAGGTCATCTGCATCCTGGGCTGTGTGAGGAAGAGCATTGCTGTTAGGTTGAAGGAGACGGTCCTTCTCCTCAGCACTGGGAAAATCATATCGGGGGTGATATGTGTGAGCTCCCCAGCACCAGGAGGACATGGACTTATGGAAGGAGGTCCACAAAGTGGAGGGCTGCAAAGATGATGGAGAGACTGGAGGATGGAACATGCAAGAGAAGGCTGAGAGAGCTGGAACTGTGGAGCCTGGAGAAGAGGAGTCTCAGGAGGATCTTTTCAATGTATATAAATACTGGATAAGGGGTTGTAAAGAAGATGGAGCCAGACTCTTCTTGGTAGTGCGTACTGACAGTGCAAGAAGCAATGGGCATAGGCTGAAATATGACAAAGTCAACTTAAACATGAGAAAAACCTTTCCTACTGTGGGGGTGATCAGATTCTGGAACAAGCAGTCAGGTTGTGGGATCTCCAACCCAACTGAACGAGGACCTGAGCAGCCCCCCGTAAGTCACCCTGTGGTAAGCAGGGTGTTGGTCTAGGAGGTCTCCAGAGGTCCCTCCCAGCGTCTGCTATGCCGTGACTCAGTGATTGTTCCCTCGGGCTTTGGGCAGTTGTATACCTTCCTATTTGCTTATCCCAAAGAGGAGCTTGGTGAGTCTGAGTTTGGCAATTTTTTTTTAACTTTGTCACTGCATTGTGGTATACTGTGGTTTGCAAAGCTATTCCAGAGTCAAGATTAGTTTAGCAAAAAGGTTCTTAATAATTTGAATATTATAGTAATATGTGTGTATACACAATATGTATATATAGAGTAATATTTTGGCAGTAGTGTATATAAAAAAAAAAGGCATAGAAAATGCTGTGAAAGAAAATCAGTGGGTGATGAGAAGCAGTATGTGTTAACTTCGTTGATTTGTTAAGATCCAGCTATTCAAGTCCCTGGTTCTTAACTTCCCCATCTGTCCTGAGGAGTGAATGGTTTTTGGAATCATTTCGAATTGCTCTTTAGAATTGAATCAATTTGCTATAAAACTTGCTTGGCAGCTTTGAATAGGGACTAACTGTGGGAAAAACCCAAACAAGCAAATTGTACAAAACAGGGGAATCCTTTTCTTTGCTCTCAGACTTTCCCAGTTGAATCTGCACCTGGAGATGATAAATTCCATTATTGAGATGAGTTTTTGTTTCCAGTTCACTTGCATGATTCAGCATTTTCGGTTGTCAGTAGTTTTATGGTAACCTGCAGCAGGAA
>NW_009610319.1:1572-27782 GCF_000690535.1 Cariama cristata
TCAAGTTTCGGTTAGATCTGAAGCGAGTGGCATGTCTCGTAAGTGGGCAAGGTTGAATGTTTATACAGTTGATGTTAGTCAAGGGTAGTTCTGTTACATGTCTGACTGGCTGGCTTAAAATCCATGGACATACTTCTGAGAAGGATATTGAAGATACATCTGAGCTGTTGCACAGAAAAAGAAGAAAGTTCCCAAGATCTTACTGTATATTTTTCCCATGTGATTTTTTTTCCTTTGTATCTTCTTTTAAAAATTCAAATACTTATTCACAATAATTTTTTTTAAACCATCAAGAGACACATATTTCATTTGAAAGAATTTCTGTGTTTACTGTTAGTTAATATTTTGATTATTTTCATAGAAAAGTTAATCTTTTGATATATGCTACTACCCGTGTTTCTTCCTTATAAGGCACATATTTATTTTGGTTGTATTGTGACACACTAGGCAGAATTGTATTCTTCCACTTAACATTAACTTATGTCATCTAGGCACGGAAGGTCCTGGTGTCAGTGTCTCAGAGGAGAGACAGAGTCCTGCTGAGAGTAGTGGCATAACTGTCATCTATAACCCTTATGCATCCCTTTCTATTGAACAACAAAGACAAAAGCTGCCTGTTTTTAAGGTATGGAAGTTCTTTTTGGTATATGTAATCTGTTGTGTGATGTCTGGCTCTTATGTCTTTTTTTTTTTTTGAAAGAACAGTATAGAATCACTTTACAACATAAAATAACTATTTTATGACCTTGTTCTCTTTATTTATTGGAATTGATTGTCCTGTTTGACAACTGTTACTGACAGTTTTACAGGCTTTGTAGATTTATGTTATTTACTATATATTGTACATGTCATTTGTACATTTTAAAGAACTGTTTAGCTTTTGGCAGTAAACTCCATGTAAAATGAATTTACTGTGTCTGCTAGATATGTAAATATTGTAATTTTAATTATTTTCTTATTTTTGTACACATCTGGTTTTGATACTTAAATGTTATCTTCTCTTTCAGCTAAGAAATCACATACTTTATCTAGTGGAGAACTATCAAACTCTGGTGATTGTTGGGGAAACAGGTTGTGGGAAATCAACGCAGATTCCGCAAGTAAGTGTCTGTTTAAATTGGTAAAATCAGGTATTCCCTCAGGGGATTTTACATGAAACATTAAACCAGCAATGCAGAACTGCACTCTGAGAATGGAATTCACCTATGCTTGTGTGTGTGACCAAAAGGAGAGAAATGTAAGGAGGAAATAGCAGGAGCTGGTATCTCTGTAATATAAAACCTTCTTCCACTACAGGAAAGGACCATACGCAACAAATAAGTTTATGGTGGTACAAAGAGTAGTCACTGTGCTATAGTAGGTGTTTATTACTGTATCAGAATCATGTTTAAAGTTTTGTTGAGAGTATGTTTTTAAGAAGGGAAAAAAGTACACTTTTCTTACAAGCTTTCCTCTTGGAAATTTTTGGGATATTGTATTTTTTGTGGTTTTGTAATACTCACTCTTTTGTGACAGGATGAAAAAAGTCTGAGAATATTTCAAAGTTAGTTCTTGATTTTTAACTTAAAAAATTGCAGACCAATGATGAATGTCATCTGCTTCATTGTGAGCACAGGACTTGTGCTGCTTAGCTTTTTTTCTTAAAGGGATTTTTAAAATAAAATAAGAGAAAAAAATGAAGTAGTTCAAAAATACTTGAGACCCAAAGAACTACTCTTAGATGCTTTCTGCAAACCTATGTGCTTTGGAAGTATATATTGTACTCTATTACCTTTAATAGTGAGATTAATAATGCACAAAATCTCTAAGTAACTAATTTGCCTAAGGTCATGCATCAGTTAGTGTCAGAACCAGGAAAAAGCACATAGTGTAGAGAACTAACACCTGGCTGTAATCACAGCATGACCGATTAATTTCTTATCCTCAATGTTTGTTTGCAGTACCTAGCAGAAGCTGGCTGGACAGCTGAAGGAAGAGTTGTCGGAGTGACACAGCCTCGTCGGATTGCTGCTGTTTCTGTGAGTTTCTCCATGTCCAAATTTTCCCAATTTGTTGTCATTATGACCTCCAGTTTATTACCAGGTTTTGCTGAACAGCATGAATCCCAATGGCCTGGGCTCCTGAATGAATAGACATTTCTGCTTATCTTCCTCACAGAATTGCTGGTACTATACGCTGAATTCTGAAGGTCTTGCCAAAGGTTCCAAGTCCAGAATTGCAGATGTAGAAGCTTTGAAATAAAATTGAGTGGTATCAGCAGAATTGTGTACAGAAGTCAGGGCTGCGCAGGATTGAGCTATGATTGATTCTGGACTAGAATTGTGCTTGTGTGACCCTCAACTTTCACAAATAAAGTAGTGATGTAAATCTGTGTACAGTGACATAGCCAGTGGAAGAAAAAGGAGGTTGTGTACCTCTTTCTAGAAATGTATACCTAGTTTTTTGAATCTTTTTTTCAGTGTTTTTTCTTGATGGGGGTTTTGGGTGGTGGGATTATTTATTTATTTTTGTTTCCCCTTGTAAGAGTGTTGGGGAAAAGAAGAAACAATTTTATTGTAAGAAATCTTTTCATATACATAGTATGTCTCGGAGGAGAGCATAACATCAGCTGGATGTGCTATGAGAGGAAGAAGAGGAGATGCTAAGGGCAACAACTTGTACTCTGTGGTAATAGCCTGCACAGAAAGCATCCAGTGCTCCTTGTCTTCATAACTGCTGCCAAACACTGACTTAGTGGGCTGAAGTTTCTGCTGCAGCATTCTTTTTGTGCAGAAAACTGAGGTGCCATTTTGTAACCCTCATTTTTCCTGTTCTTTATAATGTATTAAAGTGTACCTGCAACAAATCAACTTACGTCTCTGGTAAAAATATAGTAAACTGAGCAGCTGTACAACTTGCTATTTCATCTCATCCAGTATTCTTTAACCAGATCCAGTATAGTTAAGAAAAGAGTCTCTAGCAGTGATCTGCCTCTTGTGCTTTGGGCAGTCCGCCTGCAGTGTCCTCCCTTTTCTCCTTCATAGGACAACCAGCTGACAATGCACAGTTCTACAGGATGCAACGATTTCTCAGGACAAACTTACTTCTCTTCTCCCTTTCATGTCTTACCACATTATTTTTAAGCCTAAAATAAAAAGATTACTTAATTATGGCTTAGTATATGGACACAGTGGGATTTTTCTTCAAGAATCTTTTTGCAAACTGGCTGGACTGTATGGCTGTTGCAGGGAGATGAGAGAGATAGCTGATGATTTATTGCCTTGTCTTGAACTGAAAATGATCTCTGATTTTAATAGATGTGCTTATCTATTTTCCCATCTAGAGCATGGGGACTGTCAGAAGTAAAGATAGGTAGCTGCAGAGGCATAAGGCATAGTTTAGACATTCTTGAACTTCTGCTTGCGTTACCCAGACTGACAATTATCCTGAATGCTTGGGCTGAAAGTGATGGAGTGATGAGCTTTCAAATGAAATCATGAATTCACTGCCTGTTGCTGTAGTTTCGAATATAACTCAAATGTCTGAAAGTAGCTTGCTCTTGGAATTCTACTAGGACTAATGTATGTATTGTGGAGTTTTATTGTGTCTTTAGCTATTAAATGTCTTTGTAGCTTGCTGAAACCATGGCCTGATAATACCTAATATTCTGTAGAATAAATCTGAATAACTCAAGATTTTTAGCTAAAGGAGCTATTGGCTTAAAACTGACCCAGGGTAGTACTGTTTCAAAAATTTTTGCTTCTTTTAATTATTCTGCCAGACCTCTGTCTGTTTTCCGCAAGGAAGATTCTGTATTATGAAAAGTACAGTAGCATCTTTATAAAAAAAAAAAAAGCCTGAGTAAGTTCAGGAACAGACCAGCTAAACTGATAACTTTTTTCTGCATGCCACATACCTGTACTCTTCCCCTTTTTGCATGCCAGCTGTGTTCCTAAATTGCACTTCCGCAATTGCTGGTAGGTGGTCCTTCCCCAGTGTTGTGACTGGTGGAGTGGCTGCCTTTGTAGGTCTGTCAGAGTACTTATCGCAGAAGGATGCCTCAGTTGCTTTCCTGAGTAGAAGCAATGTGAAACAGATTTATTAAGTTACACTAAGACATTTTAAAAGTATTTACCACTTGTATGTTCAGTATATGCTGTTGTGTCGAACAGAATTTGGTGTTTCAAGAGAACAAATAATTCTTTGGAAGCACTAGCTCTGTTCCTGTTTTGATGCCAGTTCTCTATGGATAAAATAATAGTACAATGAAGAAGTGTGCTGTGAGCTGTTTCTTGTTTATAAGAATCTGTTTTCTCAGGTTGCAGGCCGAGTTGCTGATGAAAGAGGTGCAGTGTTGGGGCATGAAGTTGGATATTGTATTCGGTTTGATGACTGCACAGATCCACAGGCTACAAGAATTAAGGTGAAACATGAACAGTGTGTGGTTACTCTGAAAGGGTTAGCTGAAACTCTTCAAGTACTTTTGCAAAATTAATGTGAACCTTGTGATACCCTGTAAAGACAATAGATAGCATTTCAGTTTTCCAGGTGGGTACCGCAAAAGTGTGCTTGAAATGGCTGTGGCTATCCAAACCTTAATAAAACAAGTACATGTTCTATTCTGATAGTCTGGCAGCCACCATTTTAAAACTAAAGGAGATTTTCAAGACGGGTATGACCAGATGTTGGTACAGTGCTAGTGTGACCTGATGTATCACTCAAAGTCATAGTGAAAAACTGCAGTGAATCACAGCTAAAATGTACTCAACACCCTAAAAATAGATTTTGATTAAAAGCGCAGATAAAACATAAGATGAGTAGGCTAACTGAGAGTAATTTGTTGTGGATCAAATAGCAAGCTTTGCAGCTGTTCTTTAGTGCTGTGAGCAATATTAATGTTGCTTGTGTTGCTACAGACGAGAGTTTGCTTTAGTTATGCTGGAATAGCAGTGATGATGAATGAGACAATTTACTTTTTTTTTTCTGAAGCTAGTATCCCTTTTAAAGTGAAAAAAATGGAGATTTTTGTTCATTAAATGCAGCTGAAATCTTGTTTTTGAGTGGGATGATTAATCATTTGGAGTTAGAAATTTGGAAGTTTTAGCTTGCACACCAGTTCCTGCCTCATTCAAGGCCACAGCTGGAGTCCCAGATCAAACTGCTGTTTGATGGCTACATAAAACTGGTGGGTTTCCACTGGCTAGTAGGAAGAAAGTATTAAATTAAAATGTTTTGTTTTGTTGAACTGTTAAGGTTTGCATTCTGGTCAGAAGTGTGTGATAGATATTAAGTAGCCTACTTTTAGAGGGTCAGGGCTGAATTGATGCACAGAGTGTTATTGGTAGAGCAGATTTAGCCATGTTACAGACAAGAGTAAAGAAACTTCTCTTGCCATGTTCCAGTGCTGTCAATCTGTTATTCTTTTTCAATAGAAAAATAAATAATTTTTTAAAATTCAGTACCGATTAAAAAGCGGGCACTCTGCTTATCTCTGCGTTAGCACTCAGAAATACATATTTGGCTTCCATAGCTGAAAACTGATCAGTTTAATAGATCATTAGAAAATTAAAGGCAAGGAAAAATTCAGGCAAAAGCCTAGAAAGTCGTCTTTAAAAATCACATAGCTAATCAAGACTACTTGATAGGGGGTTTTTATGTTTTTCTTTGCATTCACTTTTAGTTTCTAACTGATGGTATGCTGGTGAGGGAGATGATGGCTGATCCTTTATTAACAAGATACAGGTAAGGAAACATGGAATGAATGCTTGCTGAAGTGTAATTTGATAAACAACTGCTTTGCTTTTTTTTTTTTTAGACTGAGGTGTGGTTGTTATAAATTAAATGCCAAAAGATGTGAAAATTATTTTAGGAGTTTGACTTCTTTATATTGTAAAGACTATTAGAAAATCAGTTGATCATTGCAACACCAAACCTGGCAAGATTTGGTGCTGTGGTTTTGGAACAAGAGCTAAATGGGTCTCATGGAGTCTGATTTTCATTTACTGGTTTTAAGTTCTCTTTTTCTTTCTGATGCTAATAAAAAAAAAAACCCCACAACAGTCAACAAAGACAGTCTATTCTGGGATCCAGAAAACCTATGCAGTACAGTAAAGATAGACCTTTATGATTCTACCCCTTTTCAAAAGCTAGTCTGAATAAAGAATAGTATGTATGTACAACGTGGTGTTACGTACATTTTTCTTCCTACTTTGTCACTGCACTTTTTTAACTTCCATAGTTTTCTAAGTGGGTGTAAACAGTAATAGTCCATCAGCAGATTTCAAATAATGATATTTCTAGAAGAAGGGAACTGATTCTAGTGTCAATCAAACCATTTCTGAAATCTTATATTTCTGCTTTATTTACAGTGTCCTCATGCTGGATGAAGCCCATGAAAGGACTCTTTATACAGATATTGCCATTGGCTTACTTAAAAAGGTAATTTTTCTTAATGTTCTCTGTAACTGTTTTCAGTTTCATCCTTTTCGTTAAACCTCTGATCCTGATGGCTGATTAGTGAACCCATTTGAGAGAAGGTGATTTCTAGTTCCTCATTTATCCTACAGCCTCTTGTACATACCCAACTATTTACTTTAGATATCTTACACTCAGGATCCTCTATTTCCTCCCCCAGTGCTGAAATGTCTCTTTAGATGATATTAGCAAAAAGGTAGTCTTCATTCTGCTGCTGCTGATCATGTGAAGTGATCTGATAGGGGGTTGTTGACTTTAACCTACTAAAGATCTTACTCCCACTAGAAATTGAGTAAACTATAATGATTACAGACTGAATGCTCTTAAAATGAATATATATAAAACTCCAAACAGTCATCAGGTTGTTACATCTATGGGGTGATATGGGTTCTTCAGTTCATCAGCTGTCTTGTAGTTTCGAAGTATTTTTAAAGAGAAATTATTGGTAATCTGGATGCTCTAAAACTTGGTTCTAGCCTTATATCTCAGAAAATAGTTTTTACTCTGGATGTTCTTGGTCTCTGTCCTAGGTTCAAAAGAAGCGTGGGGATCTTCGACTGATTGTGGCTTCAGCCACCTTGGATGCAGAGGTATAGCTCACAGATTTGGTTTGAAATGAAGGGACTTTAAGTGGCAGCTCCGCTTATATTTATATACAGCTCATCGTTTGTGCTGCTTGCTGCTTGTGAAACACTACTGCTGTTTGAGTGGTGAAGGAGAGAGGGAGTGCAAGAAAAAAGCTACTATAGTTAGGTTACTGTGTTTTGTTTTCATTTTGTACTAGCAAACTTCTTTGGAAGTGAATTTAAATACGAGTCTGCTTTTCATATGTTGATGCATTTTTTCCTCTTATTGATATTGTTGTATAAAAAGATACTCTCTTGGCTTAATCTGGTCTAGTAGAAGACATTGGTTTAGCTCTGTTTTGCTGATAGCAACAATTTGAGACAATCATAGACCAGTAAAAATAAGTGATAAATGTGTAGATTTGATTTCAGTGAGATCTTACTTAGTTACCTGATTGACTTGTGGCCTGTGGAAACATGTAACTTATTAAAATGTTGTTGATTTAATTTTAAGTAGGAACAGAAGAAATGCTCTTCTTGATCAGAGCAGTGTTTCATCCAGCCCACTGTTCTGTCTGTAGCAGCAGCAACAATAGGAGATGCTGATGCTGTTTAGGGAGAGCGTATGAGCCTGTCCACCTGCTGTGAGTCTGTTCTCTTTGAGCTGCCTCAGCATCCGCAATGGTTGTAATAGAGATATTAGACAGTACATTATTCTAGTATGTGTTTATGGACCTGCTGTTTGTTAATTTGCCTTTGGATCCACTTGATGAAGCTGTAAGTTTCCAGGACATCATGTGAGAGCAATTTTCAGAAGTTTGCCACCTGCTGTATAACAAAGCACTTTATTTAATTTCTTTTAAACCTGCTAGTTTCATCAAGGACCTCCTAGTTCTAGTAGTGTGGGATTTTTTTTTATTTTTTTAAAAAAATCAAAACCAGTTTTACGTTTACTTTATCTGTCACTTTTGATTCTGTAAACCTCAGCTGTGTGTCTTCTCAACCTTCGGCTCCCCAAACAGAGCCCCAGCCTTTTCAGTCTGTCCTCATAAGGCAGCTACTCCATCTCCTTTATCATGTTCATTGCTCTTCTCTATTTTTCCTAACTACACTGTGTCCTTTATGAGATGTGGTAGTGAGAGTTTGCATGTAGCACTGAAGATGTGGGTGTACTGAGATTTCCTTTAGTGGTGAATATCATATGCCATAAATCTTGATAGTATACTGTACTTTGGTAGTACTTGCATTACTATATATTCCATACATTATACTTTATAACGTTACAATACTTTGCCTTTGCAGAATTTTAACTGCCAGAAATCAAATAGTTTACAGTTAATGTAAAAATAAGTTAATAGGAACAAAATGGTTAGCATGACTATGTAAACGTTTGTTTAAATACAGAAAGTTTATACCATCTCTGTAATGGTCATAAAAGTTGAGATGGATTCTGGGTTCTTAATGTTCATTCTTTTGCTATTATGTGTTTAAAATACTTCATGGCAGTAAATCTAAATTTATGAAGGTGTCTCACAATGCGTAAATCAAAAACTTACATAAATGAGCCTAACTCTGCTTTTACAAAGTGAGATCTTGGTGTTCAGTAAGAGCTGTGAAATTTACTTGCTCATCCAAAAATGGATGAGAATATGCAAGCCCTACCCAAAACTTTTAGGACCGATCGTTTCTAAGTTCTTCTTATCTTTGACTTTGCTATTGTTGTAGATCCAATAAAAAGTTTATATATCTGCTTTTCCCAGCTTTATCAGCTGATCTAATTAATTTTATTACCTCTTTTTGATCTTTGCTTCTCAAAGTAATAACCATGCAAGACAGTGTATTTGTGCTAAATGCCTGAAACCCAGACAGAATAGAAAGCAACGAAATCAAA
Source organism: Cariama cristata (assembly GCF_000690535.1). Lineage (NCBI taxonomy): Eukaryota > Metazoa > Chordata > Aves > Cariamiformes > Cariamidae > Cariama > Cariama cristata. The sequence goes on from NW_009610319.1 coordinate 10,483, forward strand.
CTTTAAAATTTTAAAATTGGCACTGTCAAACTTATGAAGAAAACATCCAAGTCATAGTAATTTAACTTCTTCATGTCTTTAGGTTTCTCTCTCAGTTCTTTGAAATATCAAACTGAAAGTGTTTGTTTTTATTTTAATGTAGAAATTCAGGGATTTCTTTAATCAAAATGATACCGGTGACCCCAGCAAAGATACCAGTGTGATCCTTACTGTCGAGGGGAGAACGTTTCCAGTGGACATCTTTTACATACAAAGGTGTGTTGCTGTTTGATCTTGTCAGTGGTGATTAGGAGAGTGTGAAACTGTGGTGACATTTTGTCTAGGTTAGAGCTCAGAAATTCCCAGACCAATGGTGAGAAGGTATAACATCCCATTTGGGAAACATTTGGGTATTGCTTATAGCAGCAGACGTGTTTTTAAGCTTACTGTAGTGTAAAGGAAACAAATTAATTGCTGAAAGCTGATTCCCAAGGATGCATCATGAACAAAATGTGGTATGGCTGACCTATAGTATCCAAAAGGTAGCTCTCTATTTATTCCTTATGGAAGTGAGGAGTCTGTACTTATTTTTCTGCTAATGTCTCTGCTATTTTCTCTCACTGTAGTCCTGTTCCAGACTATATAAAATCAACTGTGGAAACTGCAATGAAAATTCACCAGATGGAGAATGATGGTGATATACTGGCATTTTTAACTGGCCAGGTATAGACATAAGCAATTTTTTTACTTTACAGCTCTGTATTGTGGGCTTTGTGAAGGCTCCTCAGTCTGCTGCTTTCCTTAACTGTGCTTACTTTAATCTCATTAAAGATGACAAACATTTCTGCATTGATGGGAGCAGTATTAGCCCAGTCCCAAAGACCTGTAGAAGATGTATGACCTGGATTTATCAAAGCTAGTGATGGATGATAGCTTTTCTCATTTAATGCTGTATGCTTTCAGCCTTGTTAATAAGTGGAATAGCGTGTGGTTTTTTTTGGGTGCTAGTCACACCTTCAGAGTTGTGAAATTGACAGTGAGTTGTCATTAATAGTTAAGGAAAATGGAATTTACATTTGTTAGGCTTAACATCTAAAGTCTTTGACAGAAAAAACAAATTGCTATGAGATAAAAATTTACTAGTCTCTTCTGCTCTATTTATGCCTGTCAGCTCACTTTGCATCTGAGAAGAGTAAATGGGAGGTAGCTTATTTTTCCAGTGAGGAGCTACCTTGAAAAGCTTCAATAACATCTTGCATATTTTCAAAAGAAATTCTTCATCCCTATTATTGATTTAACTTTGGAAGAGTGAATTGAGTATCTCATGAGACGATGTCTGAACATTTTGTTGTCTATGTTTGAGTGACATGCCACAGTTGATGTCTGATATTAAATGTGAAGCTGAGCAATAGGTGTTAATGCTGTTAGTGTGTCATTCCCGATCAAGACCCACAGCATTCTGTACTGTCAAAATAGACTGGCCTCCCATTTTGCTCTCACAGGTTGAGATACACAGGAAAATATGCCTGCTTCCTCCTGAACTTTGTTCACTCCTTCCCTTGTGATTTTGCTTGTGTATTTGTGATGTGACATTGTCTCAAATAACAATGAACATAAATATTTATATAAATATATGTTTATTATAAACAGCAATTTGTGTAAGAATATTACAAAATTGAGGGAGCTAGTCAAAAGATCCTGGAGTTTGAACAATTAAAATGATATTGTTTTGGTGCATTTTTTATATACAGGTGACAGCTATGTGATGTTAAAGTGAAACCTCTCTCATTCTGTCCCTTGTTTGCACTGGCTCTAGGAGGAAGTGGAGACTGTTGTTTCTATGCTCATAGAACAGGCTCGAGCCCTTTCTCGCACTGGAATGAAAAAACACCTCCGTGTTCTCCCCATGTATGCTGGGCTGCCTTCTCCTGACCAAATGAAAGTGTTTGAGAGAGTTTCTCACAGTGTCAGGAAGGTGAGGCTGTTGTGTATGTCTCAATTTCTACCACCCAGGAGGGTGTTTGCATTACACAGATTGTTTATACCAGGTTCACATCATGACTACTGCAAGTGCTTACTGAGGGGGACTTTCTGCATCTCCTAACACTGCCTGTCGATTTTCGAACTGTGAACCAGAACATGTTCTCTGACTTCCCTTTTTATCTTTGATCCATCCTAGACATGTCAGTTTTAACTCTCCTGTCTGCCTCATCAACTTTTCCATTTTTAAGAGTCTTCATACAACCTTGTATTTGTCTACATCCAGTTTCAGCTTCTTACGCTCTGAAGTCCTCTACTTTTACTTGGTTTTATTTCTTTTTGTGGTCTAAGTGTCTATGGCTGTTTTCCACCAGTAATGGAAAAATTAGTGACGGAGTGGGTAGGTGCTGTGTTTTCACCTAAGAAGCAAGATGAAACTTTGTTTTGACTTCTGCAAGTCTTGTTTGGATATTTTATGTCACAGAAGTGTATAATTGGTCATGATTAGTGCTTTCTGCTTAGGCAGAACCTGTGTTGGGGCTGCGATAAGCTGACAGAATTACACAGTGGTGACTTGTTATAATTCTTGTGCCTGCTGGAGTATAGCAAGTAAAATTGTTCATCTGGTATTAGAGAACATCGAGTATAAATACTTCTTTTCTCTCCAGGATATGATATTAGTCAATTAACTTCCAAGATTTACTTTTTTAATTTAAGGTGAAATAAGGATTAAATTTCCTTCTGTCATCTGGGAACAATTATTTTTTAATATTTTAGGACATATGTATAAGTGTGTCTCTGCAGGAATACTGAACATGGAATGCTTAATCAACTCTGTTCCCCTCCTATTCCCTGCCTCACTCCGATGTTACAAGTTAACAGTTCAAAATAACTGAGAAGCAGAAAGAAAGTATTTTTAGTTTGCTATGTAAGAACACTTAATTTACGGTCAATTAATGTTTTCTCTGCGAACACTGCCAAGTTCCTCTTTTACAAAGAGAGAATAAATTTGAATAAGAAAGTGATTGTGAAGCTGTAAAAACTGGGCTTATTTCAAGCTGACAGCTCTTTGAGAGTCGTTAAGCGTTGGAATGGGCTCCCCAGGGAGGTGGTGGAGTCACCATCCCTGGAGGTGTTCAAAAAACCTTTAGATGTGGCGCTTCAAGACATGGTTTAGTGGGTTTAATGGGTTTAGCAGGCATGGTGGCATCAGGTATACAGTTGGACTTGATGATCTTTGAGGTCTCTTCCAACCATAATGATTCTATGATTCTGCTGCATGTACTGTATCCTTTTGTACTCTAGAATGTGTTTACTGGAACTATCATATCTGAGATCTTTTGTGTGGCTTGTATTTGAGTCCTGATGCACTGATGTTGGGGCTTGGTAGTGTGATTGAGTTTGGGGAGTTCACAGTATCCTCGTGTCTGTATCTGTAGGTCATAGTAGCCACCAACATTGCTGAGACCTCCATCACAGTTCACGGAATTGCATTCGTAATTGATTGTGGTTTTGTGAAGCTTAGGGCCTATAACCCCAAAACAGCCATCGAATGCCTTGTGGTGGTACCAGTATCTAAAGCTTCGGCTAATCAGAGAGCAGGACGTGCAGGACGGAACCAGAAAATGTTACAGGCTTTATACAGGTCAGTAATTTGATGTTTAGGGAGATGAACTTGCTGATGTGACTTCCATTTTGTTTTACAGTGGTTGTAGTGTTAGATTAAAGAGAACAAAACTGTCTTTATTCTTTCAGCAAGAGATAGAAATTTCCTTTTGTTATTCCTCTGGCTTATTTAGAAATACATTTTTCATATGTGCTAAGCGTTGGAGACTGAATCCTTTTATGAATCAGAAACACAAATTGAGCGGGGTAGGTACTATGAGATTGTCAGCAATTGCAAACCTGTAATATTAATGCAACTCTTAGAGTGGTGAGTCTGCTAAGAAGTTTATTTTTTAATGCTTTTGGTTTCTGAGCAGTTGCTTCCATTTATAATACCCACCTACAATGCTCTCTTCTGTGACTAAAGTCTCCTTTAGACTGTGCCTCTTGACAAAGGACTCTGGAAATCCTTTAGATAACTGAGGGAAAACTTCTTTGTGTCTCCTTTTTCATAGGAATAGGTGCCAACCCCACATGATTCTCTTGAATCAATGACTTTGGCACTGTACAAAAATTACTGTTACAAATAAATCTGTTGGCCACCTAGCAGTGTTCAGAAAGCTGCAATCCAACTGTCTCTGTTCTCAGATGTTTATTGAGAAAAGGCATTGGAGTTGAGCTCTGCCATTGCTTATGTGCCTCAGGTTCCCTCTAGTTTTACCAGAGCTTTGAGACTTAAAAAGATCAAGCATATTCTTTTAAAATGTGTGTGTGCTTGCCAGCAGTTGCCACATTAAACAAAGACATGATTTATTCTCTAAATTTGTGTGTCCAGCAAGAATCAGGAGAGAATGTCTGCTGCATAGTATATCGAGCTTAAATAGCTTTTAAAGTATTTTACTGGAGAAACCATGACTATGCTGAAGTTATTTTTGTGTACTCAAGAGCTGGCCTAATGAGCACTTTAAGAAACATTTTAACGGAGGAAAAAAAAAAAAAAAAAAGAAAAGAAGAAAGTGCAGAGTGGACAGAAGTAGAGAAAGTGTACACTGTCTTTGTCTTTGGGAAGGCCTGAGACAGACCAGAGATAGAGGAGGGTTCTGTCTAGAAATGAAAATAATTCAGGTGAAAAGAATGTATTTCTTGTCTTGATTTGGAGTTTTAGTTCAACATTCAGATGCGTGTGACTTTTTGTTTAGTGCAGAAGACTTGGTTAATGGAAAGTGCAGGGATTTTGACCTTAGATGAAGTATTTTTCCAGACTTAGACTTTATAGCAAATGTGCTTTTAAGTAGGCATTGTTAAATAAATTGTTTTTCAATCCTTCAATGCTTTTTAAAGGTCCTTTTTTTTTTGAGTGGTTACTAAAAAGAATGTTCTTATACTGAAAGCACGCTGGTTTTGAAATTTTCCATGTCCCTCCTTGAAAAAAAAAAAAAAGCCTTTTTGTAGTATTGCACCCTGCCTTTTATTTTCTGATAAAAATATTAAACAGAAGAAAAATAAAGCATTTCCAGATTTCTGTGAAGAATTTATAACATTTCAAAGTGAAGTATGGGTGGGTCAACTACAGAATCAGCAGTGTAGCCAAAACCATTGAATTTTCTATTTAAATTGGAATATCTTAAAATACTTTAAATATCTTTGAAATACTTAAAATAGATTTCTTTTAACACCTGTTAGGTATTCATACTCAATAATTTTAACTTAAGGCGGGTATGATGCTATTGTGTTGACTGCGTAGGGTGGGATTTGAAACTCAGTCCCAAACTGCCTTGTTTTCTCATGCAACAGAGGAGGACTTTGAGAAGTTGCCAAAGTCCACTGTTCCTGAGATGCAGCGCAGTAACCTTGCACCTGTCATCTTGCAGCTGAAGGCATTGGGAATCGACAACGTGCTCAGGTTCCCCTTTCTTTCGGTGAGTCCTAGGCTGTAACGTATGTCATCTTTCTTTAGTGTGAAGAAAGATCACTAGATGACCTGTTGATAACTCACAGAACCATTAAGCAGTAACCATTGCCATGTTAATTTGGAAAGAATACCTCAGTGACCACTATCGGGCAGCAAAATATGTTTTTGGGAATCAACTAGTGCAAGTAATGTGTGTGACAACTTAGAAGCAGCAACTGTTTGTGTTCTAAAGTTTGCTGTGTTGAGAAGTCGAGAAAGGCGTAGAAAGACAAACTCTGAGATTCTGCAAAACTGTAACTGTAGTCCCTTTGGATTAAATTTATGAAGGAAAAAAAAAAATCTACAGAACTAAACCTATGTTTGTCTATCTTGTTAAAAAGAGCAGTACCAATTTTTAGATTTGCTTTCTGTGAAGTTTTTAGCTACTCTTGTATTGATGTGAAAAACTAGTCAAGTAGCATTTGAAGAGAAAGTTAAGTAATTGTTCTGATCGCCGCTGAGATCACTGTTGGACAAAGCAAGTGTGCCTTTTCTAGCTTGGATCTTGAGAGCATTGTAGTGATGATGCTGAGCCTGTTGTGGTGGTTTTGACGCACAGCACTGGCGGTCAGTGGAAAGGTGATAGGAAGGGTCTTCTTCTTCTGAAGGAGCTCTTTCTTCATTTTGCATAAGTAGAAAGATAGGTAGTTGGAACTTAAGGATTTTGCGAAAGAGGAAGATCTAAGAATTTTTATGAAAACTTATGTGTTCTATGATGATAACTTTAAACAATGCACATTTTTTCTTCACAGCCACCCCCTGCACAGTCAATGGTGCAAGCTTTAGAATTGCTGTATGCTTTAGGAGGTAAGAATATTATGCTTTTCTTTATTTGTAGTTATGTTACAAGAGTTATGAAAAAATTATTAATTTGGATTTGGTGATTGGATTGACATTAATCAAACTTGCATTTAAGAGCTGTGCTTGGAGGAAGAGAAAACGCACCCTTGACTGGTGGAAACTTTTTGTTAGTGTGTTTTTAAAATGTACCTCATTCTCCTCTGAATTTGCTTTCTCTTCCTCTGGTTATTTCAGACAGGTAAGCAAGAAAAGGCAGGAGTAACTTTCTGGGAGGAACCAGAAATCTATTGCACAGAGTATAAACTAGAATGTAACTGTTTAGATTGGGCAAATGTGTATTTTATAGCTATCTTTTGTGTATCTTCTTGCACCATCATGGGAGGAACCAGCTATCTGTCTGCGAACACCACTGATGAGAGTGTTGGCTTGATTCTCTTAGGTAGATCCTCTGCATTTCTTCACTTCTTACAGAGTGGTATGAAGATACAAATGGAGTTTGGATGCTAATTAGACCAGTAAATGAGTTAGACACTAAATTTACCTGCATCCAATTAGATAAGCTGTTAGATACTGACGATCTTAGTGTGGTGATCTTTCATTTTGTGTTACTGTACCAGTGATGGAAACATATAGCACTTGCAAGTATAAACAAAAGAAAGTTGAAAGTAAAGGTTTGACATCTCTTTCACAATCAGACTGATTGTAATAGCCTAGAATTTAGCAAGCTTAATATAATTACTACTTTGCTTATTCATTGATCAGACTTTAAAAAGCATAGTGTATCTATTTTAAATTTTTCTATTTGCGTGTTACGTTCATTATCTGATCTTGACGTGTGTGCAGGAACTCTGCCTAAATATTGTAAGTAAAATCTGATGCTTGAGTTTGGCAGAGGGCAGTCACTGGAGGCTAGCATGAAACCCAACAGAGTGTGCTTCTCGATGGCTTAGCAAAGCAAGGGTCACATGTTAGTTTTCAGACCTTCTCGTTGATACGATTTTGAAGGTATGACTGACAAAATTTATCAAGAGCTAATCTAGTTATAATTGAAAAAATGAGTTCTAGTCCGTGCCTCTGCTCTGAATGTAGTACGGTTTATGGCTAAGAGACTACACCTCATGTAGTGTGGTGCTGTTGATGTTAATGTTGTTGGTCCTCAGCTGAGACAAAGTTCAAACCTTTAGCAAGTCAACTGTTCTATCAGCTATGAATACATGATGCAACCACTCAAAAAAAGCCCTGATCATTCCTAAAGGCAGCACCTTTCCTCATGGATGAATTGGAACTATGTTTCTCACACTCAGTGTCTCTGTGACAGTGCACAGCCTGCTTGCTTTTCATGCTTTTAAATGCTTAGGAGCTCATTTGCATGCAGCTCACAAAGAGAGTCTGCTCTAGTTTTAGTTTTGAACTTCTGATTGTGGACAAATGAACAGATACACACAAACTTCTAATGAGAAGAAGAAAAAGCTAGTCTAACAGACCTTGAGAGCATAATTCAAAGCACTTTTCTACTATTTAGCTACTTAATAGAATATCTCTTTTTATTATCTTCTCTGAATTACTAATCACAGCTTGTTCTCAAATTTGGTAGACAGTCTGAACAATGCTCTTAGTCATATGGTTTAGTTTTAGGTAGGCTTGCGAGGAGCAGGGAGTTGGACTCGATGATCCTTATGGGTCCCTTCCAGCTTGAGATATTTTATGATTCTAAATGTGTTAATTTTGGTTTTATTCATTATGCTGCTGTTGGATACCTATAACACTCAAATTGCACTGTAGTAATATTTTTATACACAGTTTTCAATACCTGTTTGTTGTGGTGACTGGAATGTATGCTGTCTAATTTTGTTTATAGGAAGAACTGTTATATTGTTGGTTTTTTTGACAGCTATTTATTCTTCTTGGATGCAACAAACTTAAAGTAGAAACTTGACACAAGAAAAAGTAATCGAAGTGAAACTCTGTTTGACTTTAACTCAGTGTTTGTAGTTAATTCAAAGTTAACAATATTTGCTCTATAATGTAAACATGAGGAAAAGTGTAGTGTAAAGGAGACTCTGTAGGTTTTAGAAGCTTCTAGAGGTTTGTGGCTGGTTTTGCATCACTTACAAATGCTGTATTGTAACTTGTCAGTCTGCTCTCTTCTTATTCTCAGGGAGCTGTGACTCTGTACTTGGCCACGGTTTTGCTCTGTGCTGATTCAGTTCCATCTTGCAAAGGAGGGTTTCACTTAAGGCACTTGGTTCTTGGCAGCCTTTTCAAGCTTGGAACAAGGACCTTCACAGTGGCGCCGAAGCATGTTGCAGGGATGAATTCACAGCCAAAACCACCTTAGGGAAATGTAGAGGAAAGGTCAATAAACTCACTGATTAGCTGTTTGATGTTTTGTCAAAAGTGTTATGCTCATGGTAGCTTCACAGAGAAGTACAGAGCTGTTACTCTCTTGGCTGCCCAGCTTTTATAGCAAAGCAGAGAAGTGCTGATGTTGGTGTTTAAGATGGAACGAAATATGTGTGCATCTGTGCAATACATGGATTCGCTCTCCAATTTTTTGCTGAAGTTTAGGGTTTTAGGTGGTTTGTTACGGAGATTTTATATAAGTTGTAGAGGTGAAGCTGCTCAAGTGTTTGCAGGTGCAGTAGGGATTAAATTTCTCTTATGCAAGCTAGAACATGTATTTCATCATTTGCATTGTAATAGCATGCAAATGTGCAGTTTAGGGTCAGGACCCTATTGTGCCAATACGGTGCCAAGAGAAAAACTTGTGCAGAGCAGATGCTCTTAAGGTTGAGATAGTTCTGTTGAATAAACACATCGCTGGTTTTAGGCTGATTATTTTTACAGTGATGCAAACTGATGACATCAGGAGTATCTCTTCTCAGCCTTCTCCTTTGATACCCCTTTGAAAGTCTGAGTTGTCAGTTGGAGTTTATTGTTTTTAATCATAATTTAGGAGGTAAATAAGCAGGTAAAAAGTGACTTTATTCTTAGCTTTACTTCAGATCCAAGATTTTGTTGAAGATTTGTTTTTAAGTTGTCACCTATCAGAAACAACCACTCCAGCTGAGTGTTTTAATCCCTCAGCCTGTCACGTACTAGTGGTTGTAACTTGAAACTTTTTGGTAACACAGTACTTGAATAACCCCTCCTGAGCACGTTCAATAAAAATCTTTGCAGTATCTTTTTCTAAGCAGAGCTTCAAATCTACAATTTCATATATATATACACACATATGGAGACACATAGATAGATAGATAGATAGATACATGTATAAAGTGGTTGCTTCCAAGACTATTTCAAGGAAACTTTTACCTATTCCAAACTAGTATGCATTGCCGGCCTATTGTGTATGTTCAGGCTTACTGCTACAAAGACATCTGTGCACAAGCTGTGTGTGTGTGTATATATATATATGTATATATCTGCATGCAAAATTGCTTTGAGATTTGTAGGATTCAGCAGAAGCCAAAGGATTTTGGCTTGATGTATCTGTAGAAAGTTAAAAAGATGGTAATTTCTCTTTTTTCCTATTTAGGAATGCAGTTATCTTTCTGTAGATGAAAGATGACATACTCTAAGCCATTAATTGTGATAGCACTAAAACTTCTCATATTGCACTGGTCAAGTGAAAGCTATCATACCTTAACTTTTACAGTTTCTGTGACTTTGTGTTTAAATATATTATTTCATCATTTCACATAAGCTGCCTTTTGTACTGTTTCTGAGGAAAACATTGTGATGTGAAAAGCCTATTAGGTTTTGTTGAAGAGTGTAAGGGTGTGGTGAGTGAATTAATACATTGTCATAATAAGTGAGATGATAGCATATCAAATAATAAAGGAAAATAAACACTTGGTAGAGGTATCTGTGGTTTTAGATATGCTGACGTGAGTTATAGGAGATCTCATTCCTTCATTTGTGGTTTTGCTTTTCTCTGTGAAACATAACTGAAGTACAACTGTGGTTTTTTTGCTACCACAGTTTGACAAATAATATGTTTATATAATGCGTGGGCTACAGTTGAGTTTCCTCAGTCCACTCTACTGTGGTGATTTATGCAATCTACAGTGCCCCAAAGTCCTGTTATCGGCTTCTCGTTAGTCCCTCCTGTGCAGATTTTTCTCTTCTATTCTGCCTCCTTGTCATACGATATACAACTTGGCTGACAGTTTAGTTATTGATCCATCAAGCAGACTAAACTGTAGAGAATCTTCATCAGATCTATATCTCTAGTTTGCATTATATAAAGCTTAAATTATTTTTCTCTGTGACATAAGCAGATGTGACTCAGAAAAATGACACCCTACCCCACACCCCCCAGCAGTGCTTCCTCTTTCTATGGTTATGCCTGTTCCATAATTATGCCCATTTTTATTCTCATCGGGACTCCTTCTGCTTCCTCTCCCCATGAGCAAAGATGTTGCTAAATGCTTAAAAAGGAGAAGCATAAGTCTAACAGCTTACGGGGACTCTGGCCATTGCAGATTTTCTAAATCAATGGCAGTAGCAATGGAACTTGGTCAAAATGAAGAAACTTGTGCGTTCATATATATTTGAAAAAAAAATAAAATATACTGGTGATCCATGGGAGAGTAAATGGATATTAAGGAGTGCCTTTAAGCTTAGTTTAATATGTGTTCAGCAACTCTTAGGTGCATTTGCTGTATTTTAGCTTGTAATTTTGCTCTTTAATACACATTAAATTGTTAAAGAAGACTTTGTGGGCTATGTCGCCTGTGTCACAGCTACACTTATTAATATGCTGCAGGTTTGGATATGCACTGCCGTTTAACAGAGCCTCTTGGAATGAGAATAGCAGAGTTTCCTTTGAATCCTATGTTTGCAAAGATGCTTCTGGAATCAGGTAGGAGAAAAAAAAATCAGATTTTCTTCATAGTCTTGTCATGAGTAGAGGACACTGCCTCTTGTAGTGTAGTATTAGACATTTACTTAACTTGAAACAAACTGTATGCTTCATCTTGGTATGGTGTTTAGTGAAAAGAATTGGTTAAAGTCATGGAACTCTGTAATAAATAATAAGTGTAACACATTTAACACACTAATAACACTGACACATTTGTCTTCCGAGTTTTCCATTAAAAATATTCACTGTTACACTAAAAAAATCCAGGAGTTTAAGTATTTTTCTTTTATAGACTGTAAAAATATATTCTGCTTCTTTTCCTTTTTATTCTATATGGAGGTAAGTTGAATGGAAGAAGATTTCCTTTACTGAATTTCTCCACTTACTCCTCAGGAAATTTTGGCTGTTCCCAGGAGATTTTGACAATTGCTGCCATGATGCAAATTCAAAACATTTTTGTGATCCCTCCAAATCAAAAAGCTCAGGCTGTAAGTTCAGTCATGTCTCATTTTCTTTTTGTTAGTTCCACATTTCTGGATGTCTGCCAAGTATTTTATTGATACCCATTACAGACTGCAAGTTCGTATGAAAATGAAGCAAGATCTTGAATTGTACTTATTGGTTATAGGTAAAAGAAGAAACTGAGTAACAGTAGGAACCTCAGAGTCCTTTACTAGTGTTAAAAGCCTCCTTCTGAGGACCAGAAACATGAAAGGTTATAAACCAATATTGGTCAGCATAAGAGTTTGCCAAAAAAAACCAAACCTCCCTAAACAGCACTTCCTTTCAAGAGAAACACAAAAGAAAGTATTGGGATGTAGCAAGTTCTTAATAGGTAGCAGGAGCTTAATTTTAATGCATCCCACTCTTGGATTTTGGGGGTTCATTTTCAGTTCATTCTTCTAATTTCAGTTTTAGAAGTGCTCCTGAATATAAGTAGGCTAGTAAATTATTGCTGTTGCCTAGAGGAACTACCCTACATGGTAAGAATATTAATAGTCACTAGGAAATGCAGAGATGATGGGAACTGAGCATATTGGACATGATTTCTGTAAAAACCATTCTGCCTATAAAAATATACTACTTCTTCTCCAGGCCAGGCAACACAGAAAGTTTGCTGTAGAAGAAGGTGATCATCTCACTATGCTTAATGTTTATGAAGCCTTTGTCAAAGTAAGTCAGTTCAAGTGTATATGGATTTGCAGGAATGGGAAACACTTAAGGTCTTCAAGTTCTGATTCTGGAAGTTGTGGATATAGCATCCTCAAAGCTGAGAACTTACTAAGTCTATTAAGTGGTAATTCTTCTTTAAAGGATATTCTGGTCATATTTTACCACAAACCTTCTGTAGTTCTTCTGAATAGGGAATAGGAAGAATTTGGTTTGGGTACAGCACAGAAGTCTTATGGGTAGACAACTGTATTTTCAAGGAGACTGGGATTTTTGAAAGGGCCTAGGAAAAATAGATATCCAAATTCCAAATGAAATTCATATTCTCTCATCTTTTCTATAGGTGTATCAGAGTTTTACTGATTGTAAACTAAATCTAACAGTCTTTTTTTTTTTTTTTAAATTGTCTCATTGAAACAGAGAGTATGACAATCAGTGACCTTATGTATTTACCCTAAGGTTTAACACCAATCTTATTACTTCTCTGTAAGATGAGGTTTTACTTAATGGTTTTGAAGTGCTTGTAGCTATTTGGGAAAACTATATTTTGCTGGTAGAGAGCACGTCTGTAATAATATATTTGCAACAGTGTTCAGTTGAAGCAGTATAACCACTCAGGTGTTTAAAAGATGACTTCCCTCTTCCCGACCCCAAAGCAATCAGTCAGACACCAACTGAAATTTTGCCATTTAAATTTTACATCTGCCTAATTCTCTTACAAACAGCCAAATGCAGAGGCTGTTGGACTAAGTGCTGGCTTCTGGAGAAATAGCTCTTTGCATAGAGAAGACCAGTGAAAACAGTGTACGGAAAATGTTGTTTACATTTTGAGACTGAAAACAGCCTAGTTTATATACGATGCTTTTGTGTGTGAGAATGGAATGACTGATGCTATTCTGTTTCACCACATATGAAGAAATGAAGCACATCTGTATGAAAATAGCCCATGGCATTTGTTCCGCTGCTATTTAGATGTTGTTTGCAACATGTTTTGTAGTTACTGGTGTTATGTAGCCTGGTTAGTTGCTATGTAAATAGGTAATTTTCAGGGAAAACCTCAATATATATGTTGTAGGAGAGAGAAGAAAAACAGAACAAGGCTATGTGATCCAAGAGATTGGGTTTTGTTTTGCTGATAGTGTTTCATTGTAATCTTTTCTATTCTTCTTGCTATACAGCACAGCAAGAGCTCGCAGTGGTGTCAGGAACACTTTCTCAACTACAAAGGGCTTGTTAGAGCTTCTGTTGTAAGAGAGCAGCTGAAAAAGCTCCTTGTCCGCTTTAAAGTGCCAAAGAAGTCCAGTGAAGGTGAAATTTTTTTTTTTTAACCTGTTGTCCAATACATATTGAAGGTAGTCTCCAAATTGTCAGTCTGCTTCCTGCTTTTCTTTTAACCTTTGAAGTATTTTCTCCCTAGCCTAAAAATAATGTTAATTAAAACCATATTTTTCTCCTAAAAATGACTACAGAAGAGCATTTTAGCCCATTTTTACAATTAACATGTAGTCAAGTCTTCATTAGTTAAGTTTTCCAGCAAGAGATTGTCACCAGTGATTAAATATGTAATGGACAGACTTACCAAAAGAGTCATAAACAGATCACCTTGTTTCCTCTTTTGACTTTTCAAAAAGCTGTTTTTCTAGTACATTCAAAACAATGTACAGTTATTGGGAATCTGATTTCCAGCTGTGCTGTGCGTGCATGGATGCCATGGCTACGTTTCAGCACTTGTCTCTAACTGCTCTGAAAAGTCAGACTTCTGTGCTTAGCTGTCACACAAGATTGCTTTAAGGACTGGAAAACTATCTTCATGGAGACACCAGTGGCAATGGTAGTTTTTTACGTAGTAATTTTGATGTGCTGTGAAATTGAAGTCAAAAGAGATTGCAGGGTTTGGCTGCCTTCAAGCCTTTGCTATCAAAGCCTGGTGCAGTGTGAAAAGTTGTGAGATGATTAAGTGGTATTTTAGGGATTTTTGCCGTTCCATTGACTCAATTTACACAATAATTCTTTTCTTCAGGTGATCCAGATCCCGTTTTGAGATGCATAGTTTCTGGATTCTTTGCTAATGCAGCTAAATTCCACTCTACTGGAGCTTACAGGTAAATCTATATAGCTTCATTACAACTGTTGCATAGTTTAAAAGCTCCTTTGACTGGATACGTCTAAGTATAATCAACAAGCAGATGCTTCTCTAGACACCTGCAATAAGAAACACATAACATTTGATTTACTAAATATTTTAAGTTTTGTATCTTCAAACTGCTTCAATGTTTATCTCTTCTATTTGGCAAATGTAAATAGAGTTATTGACAGTAGGAAGCTGTTACTAATAGTAATTAGCTTGTGTTAATACAAGCAAGTACAGTGTCTCTGTTGTAGCACTTCCAGTGCACTGAATAAAAGCCTGAAACACTACGTTTTCTTCTAGTGTAGACGGAACTCGTTTAGGATGTTAAATTATCATTTCTTTCTTTGGCCAAGATTTAAGCCTGGTTTCATCTGAAAGCCTGTTCATTAAATGCAGATGTTTTTCATTTGCTCCAGCTCTTTCATTGTTGCCTTTTATTAAACATTCTTACTGGGGATGAAAGAAACCAAATGTTAAGCAATAAATAGACGCACAATCTGAAATAATATCTTGCTTTCAAGGACTATCCGTGATGACCATGAACTTCATATCCACCCCACTTCAGTGTTGTATGCAGAGAAACCTCCACGCTGGTAAGTTAAAGCTGCTTTCACTTGCTTTGTGATCTTTACAAGACGTTCTCAGCATCCAGACATTTTCATGAGTGACTTTTCCCCATCAGTGGAGAAATAGATGTAGAAGGTCATGGTTCCCACAGAAAGAATTAAATTGGTATTTCCTTTGCATCTTTTTGTAGGCAGTATCCAAATAAATCAGGGAAATAGAGTGACGTTAACTGTCAAAAAAACCTGCAAAAGTTGGAAAACAGAGTCAGGTGACCCTTTTTTAATAGGCAGGATATTTTGCACTGCATATTGGTCTCAAAGTGGTCTCTGTACCTAGATAGAATTAGGATTAATTTACTTTTATGAAGCCTATTAAGTAAATGTCCTGTCAAATAGATGCTGCAGTAATTGCAAATGGCTGGCTAGGAGAGGGCATACATGTCAAATGCATAATGCAAAAAGTTTGAGAGAAGTTATGGCTGTCTAGCAGATTGAGGAAAGAAGTGGTTGTACCTTTGTATTAGCTGGGGTATTACAATTCCATTTGTCTGCCAAAGACGCTCAGATAACAATTAGAAATGTGTTTCTACCTACCAGGTCAGCATGATCAACCTGAAGTATTTGGACTCTTGTCCTTTGCCTGTTGTTAAGACTCTGAAGGATAAACTTGACCAGTGTCATCTGTTATCTTTGAATTTGGGCTCCTACACCTGTTGTGTAGGGTTTGCAGAGGTGTAACTGATTGAAACGTAGCCATCAATTACATTGGCTCACAAAATAAAAATAAGTCCAGCTCACTTGTTCTTAACTGTACCAATCCTTCATGGCTGAGTTGAGCTAAAGTAATTTTTGCCACTGAAACCAGCCTGATTCACTTCTGTTGTGCCAAGTTTTTTTAACGTCCTGTCACTGCTTTTAAAAATAAAACACAGTTTGTTTGAAATAACAAAGAGAATACTTTGCAGATATACTTGTGAAATTTTCTAGCTTACAGGATGTAAGTAAGATCCTGAAAGATTATAATAATAAGACAATAATAAGAATAAATTGAGAAGAAATTAATCTGGAAAGAAAATCTAGTGGTAGGAGAGTACTGGAAGAATTCTTTGCTCCAGCACACACTCCCTCCAGGGCTCAACTTTTAGATGATGAGCCCTCAGCATGGAACTTCCATCCCAGCCTGAGGCACTTCCAGACATATAGAAAAGCAGAACTGTAGACAGGTAGCTGGAGGTCTTAACTGGCAAAACCTTAAGACTGCTCTTTGCTTCACAGCCTGTTTGCTGTTGGTGGCAGCAGTATTGCTAGAGTTTTTGGAAATACTGATTCTGGGCTGAAATCTCTTTTTGGACCCCTGTCTTGCAGAACAGGCACAGAGCTGTCTTCCAAGGCTGTGTGGTATTGCCACTGCCAGCCTAAAGATGCTGCTGGCTCATGGCATCTTATAAGACAGGAGTTTAACTTGCTCAGCAACGCTGGTTTCAGTGCTGCTGCTGCCTGAGCACCCATCCTATGTTAAGGGCTTCAGTTCTCTGTCTGTCACAGTGTATATAAAATGCGTAGTCATTCTTGTTTGTTTTCGTCAGATTTCTTTTTAGCTCTATTAGTTGGTATGTCTCAGGCTGCATTTGGCAGAGAAGACAATTTTGGACTGTTTCCTCTTTGCTTTTGAGAGTAAAATACGAATTAATGAGAGACGACAGACCTTGTGGTTTTGCACCTCTACTGTGTATGGAAGGCAGATAATGGCTTACTGTTTTGGTGACTAACCCTTCAACACGTGGGTTTGTGCTTCCTTGGTAAAAATGACTTTCCTTACTGAAGGGTGACTTCAGAAATAGGTTGCCCATGCCAGCAACCTGTTCATGCTGGCAGCAGGGATTGAGTCCACATGACTGTCCATTTCTAAATCTCTTACCAGGTGTTCTGGCAGTAGTTAAAGAATGATTTCTTCCTCTAATCCTCATCTTACTTGTCTGCAGACAGGCACCAGGCATAGTCATGCTGTGATTTGTGCCCTGGTTGTTACAGGTCCGGGGTTTTGGTGCTTTTGACATCCTTCCTTGTGGTATCACAATGTAACTAATATTCTCTCTTCCAAAGCATCTGTTATGAGTCGCCCTTGGCCCCATTATAAGAAATATTCTTTCTCCTATACCTTGTATCCATATGTCCTGGTAGTATGTGAAGTAGTTTTTAATGGCAGTCTAAAGGTTGTCTTTAATGTAGAGTACTCTGAACAACCAGAGG
>NW_009610319.1:27813-60627 GCF_000690535.1 Cariama cristata
AGAGGCTGTATTATAACTTAAAGGCTCTCTTGTCACTCTGTAAACACTACCTTGGGCAGCATGTATGTGAAACTGTCTAAATATGCTGTTAATAATCTCTCTCCCTCATTGCTTTATAGCAAACACTTTTTTTTTTTGTTTCCCCTAGGGTAGTCTACAATGAAGTCGTACAGACTGCTAAATATTACATGAGAGATGTGACTGCTGTTGAATCTGCATGGCTCTTGGAACTGGCGCCTCATTTTTACCAGCAAGGAACGGTACGGAATCGGCATAAAGCCCAAACGGTACCATTGCTGTGTTAGCAGCTCTTGTATCTGAACTTTTTAAGTGTTTATGTTTTGTTGTTATCTGTTTAATGGTACAAAAATGTATTTGGTTTAGTTCATTGTAGTCATTTTAATATAAAGAAAAAGGATAATAAATTGATATATGAAAGCTTTTTCCCTATTGTCCAACCAACAGATGTGATCTCAAAGTTACAAAATAGTGTATCACTCTGGTAAATGAAGCCTTCAACCATTTAATGCTTGAATATAGGCACTTGGTGGCAGTTCTCTGAGCAGCACCATAGCTAGGCAGTGGTCGTACTTGCACAATAATTTTAGAGGAGTCTTTGCATGCTTTGCAAATGTTTGTGCAAATCCTGAGCTCTTTTTTGAGCATTAATTATGCTTACCGTGAAGAGAAAATCAACTCTGATCTGTTCAAACTTAAAATGGCAAAGAACAGCTGCTATTTGTGCAAACCTTTATTGCAAATTCTGTTGTGTGTGATATACATACCTTGTCTTTACAAGTATCTTTTAGTAGTCATCACCATCCTATATCAACTCAGTCTCATGTGAATCCATCAATCTGGACTGACTCGCTGGTCATTCCGAGAACTGGATTGGTATTAAATATTTATCTAAATGCTAGTTATCCTGGAGCTGTTGATACCACATTGAATGTAAATACCGTACAGGCAAGGTTACCAAATTGATCTTGCATCTGAATTTCCCATGGGAGATTAATAACTACTGAGCTTTATATTCTAAATTAGTAAAGTATTTCCAAAATACTGAGTGAAAAAACACACTTGCGTATCAGACCTATGCAAAACAAGAGATCTGTTCATGTATACGAGCAGCCATGTTGCAAAAATTACTGTTTCTGATTCGTACATCTGCTACACTATTTGACTTTTCTGAGAATCTGATGTTAGTTTTCTTTCACTTCCTGGATTTTTGGAAAAAAGAAAAACACTGTGGTGCATGGAGCATCTTAGGCCATACCTTTGTGGTTACAGTGTACAATGGCATTGGCCTCTGTTCATGTAATTGACTTGAGAGTGTTGGGTTGGGTTTTTTTATGTTGAGCTTAGATAATTCATCTCAGTTATCCAGACACTCACCATCTATAAATGCACTTATTAAGTATCTGAATATTTTCTGCCTTTTTTTCCATAGCATGTTTGACAAAGGCAGTAATGACCCCTGCGAGTTAGTCCTTTGAGTCTTTAGCTGCTGTTAGACATTCTGCAAGCATGGTGTAAAAACGAGATGAGCCAGTGTTGCAGTTGTATCAAATCTGTTCCTGGAATAATTAGTCCTTTTGACTCATGTATTTACATGTTGTACCATCCGATACACAACATAACATCCCATTACGATATGACTTCTCCACGGGCTAAAGTTTGGGGTGAGGTTTTCCTTTAGGTAGGTGGTGTTGGGAAATGTGACTCAATGTCTTGTTCAGGCAAAACTTGAATTGCTTTTTGTAAGTGAAGATGACTTGTCTTGAATTGTGCTACCTACCTGACTGAGAGAACGTGTCTTTCAAGGTAGTACTACTACTGTTGTACATATTCTATGAAATTACATTAGAACCTAATTTTTACCATTGCCGTCCTTTTGATTTGATGGAGGTGAACTCAGTTTGCAGTATGACCTAAGCTTTGCTTTCATCCTAAAATAAATGGAAGCTCTGGAGGATAGTGCTGGTTTTGAGGAAAATTATCTTTTCCAGTTTGGTCAGTTATCCTTATCAGCCAAAAGGCTTGGGTGTCTTTATGAAATGTTTTAAAATTAGAAATATTCCTGTTTTGTAAAGCTTTGAATTATACATGTAAATTTTGAATAAGCAAGCCATTGCAAAACACAGAAATTTGTGCTAACTTACAGACATTCAGACCCTTTTTCTACTGAAGGATATATCTTCGTGCATATTAAGATATTCCTGAAATAAGAGAATTTTTTATTCCTGTATCAAGTTAAAACCAAATTACAACTGAATAGGATTCTGTGTTAAAAGATGTTCTTCTACAGCTTGATCATGATCTCAGTCAGTTATGTATCATTCCAAATTTTGCAGGACTTCACGTTTCCATTCCACGTTTTTGTAGGCCTTTAAGAGCATAGGGGTTCAAAGGTCCAATGCAACTACATGTGCAGTGTTAATACATCGGTCAAAATCTTGTACTTGATGTACGTACTCCTAGTGTTTGTGCAGACGTATTGTTGGGAGCACATGTGTCTTTCTGTGCATTTTTACATGGTGACAACTTGCTTCCAGTGGGAAATTGTTCCTATGCTTGCAGTTAGTACAGAAGTACTAGAAGATGATATTTTATACCAAGCCAGAATATCGCTTTGGGATATGTGTGTTTTTTTCGATTTCATAGGTTTATTTTAGCTATGTCAGTTACAGGCAGAGCTTGGGAAGGGCGGTCTTTGATATTTGTATAAGAATTTGTTTAATTTGGGATTAAAGACTGAAAGCATTCTAGTTGAACCTTTTTCTAATTGTGGTGTATGTTCTAAGCAGTTTTTCTTTTCTTTTCTTTTCTTGCAGCATCTTTCCTTGAAAGCAAAAAGGGTTAAAGTAGATGACCACTGATTTGAGATGACATCAGACACAGAACCTACCAGTGATTTCAAGCTGGCTACAGTCCATTCAGCAGCCAGTTCATTAGCAATTTGATCTTACATCAACTTAAATGTTTAAATGCCTGCCAGGGGTTTATGCATGACCAGTACATTGTAAACCTATGTAGAGCTTGCATTGTGGACATTTTATTCTTTGCCTACTTGACAACTGTTGTTAATCTGAGCATGTTGCTCCTTTTAAATAGGTAGAAAAACAATTTAAAAAGTAAGAGGACATACAGGACCACAAAAAACTGAAACCTTCAAGAAGGAAACTGATTTCCTGGAGTGGTATGGCTGCCTTATGAGAGTGGGGAATAGGGTACCCTGCCTCCTATTACCTGGAGCACTGTGACTACTACCGGCCAAACTGAGACTGACTCCTGACAGCAGGAGCTCAGGGCGATGAACTAGCACTTGAAATGCAAGGGGCTGCTGTGGAGACATCGATTTCGTGTTGGACCATCCCAAACTGGTGCAGCTTGTGCTCCCAAGCAGTAAAAGTCTCCTGCCTGATGTTGAGCTGCCCCTGGATCCCTATGCTGTAACAGTCCTTCTGTAGGTAACATTGTATTAAAACATCTTGTTTTTGTATATGAGAGTTACTGTTTGGGGAGGGGGAGGAAGAGTAGCTCAGTATTTTTAAGAAGGATTAATTTTTTGCTCAGTCGGGGGACTATATGCTTATGTTTGCAAACAATCAAATTCACAGATGGGGCGCTTTTTTTTTTTTTTCCCCCCTCCCTCTGACAAGAGAAAAGATGTTAACCTCTCACTGCTTGGAAATACCACAAAATTTCAGGATGGGGTTTTTTTTTTTTTTTTTTTTTTTTTTTTATCCCTGACAAGAGAAAAGATGTTAGCCTCTCACTGCTTGGAAATACCAGAAAATTTCAGCAGGGGTTTATCACAGAACATTTTAGCCTATGTCATTCAGCAAAGAAAATATTCTGTACTTTCCTGTAAGGAACACAGTCCTATATATTTCTTTTATTAAGAATCTGTTCTTTGCTGCTTGGGACTCTTTTTCATGTGTTACTGAAGAGAAGGATGCTCTGAACAGTTGCTGCTTTAATCAGGACTCCATGGCTACTTTTCAGTAAGGAACTGTACCTTTTTGTGCTTTGACAAGATAGCTTGGATACGTTTATTTATTTTTTCCAACCCTATTGATATTTATTTTAGAAACACATTGTTTGAACATTTTATTTTTGTAAGGCAGCTAATTTGATGAATGTGTTTTTTGGCATGTTAACTAAAATTTTATTTTCTTTTTTAAAAAAAAGAAAAGGGATGTAAATAGGCAAAAATTTCTACATAGAACAAATGCCTTTGTCATCACAGGACTGCCTTGAAAACTTTCTTGAGAGCTTCTTTACCTTCTCCCTTCCAAACACCTGCAGAGAGAACATGCTGTGTCATGTGCAGTGTGTGGTGTATTCAGTGTCTACGTACTGACTGCCAGCACAAAAAGAGGTACCAGTCTCCATGTATGGCACCAGCAGCATGACAAACCCTGTCACCTTCTTTGTTTTCCCTGTGAACCTCACCTTTGTATTACTCTCTCTCTCTCTCTTAGAGTGGAAGCTCTTTGGGGCAGGGACTGTCTCCTAGCCACAGCTGAGAGCAGTGTTGGCACTCACTAAAAAGATTCAATTTGCAGGTTTTTTTTTCTCTTAAAGAATTGGAGAAAGAAGTGAATATGAAGTCTTGTAAAATGTCTGTGTCTCTCTGTCCTCTGGAAGTATTCTTAAGAAAAATAAAATCATTGAATTGAGGAAGCTTGAGAATGCATCACTTCAGCCTGAGTAGTGGGTGATTTCCCAACTTACTGGGTGGTTGCACTGTGCTGATCTGAATCATGATGGGCTGTCAGTGGATGGCCACTTCATTTGCCAGTTCTGAGAATTTCGGGTGGTTCTGGAGAACTCTCTTTTCCAGATGTTCTTTTGCCTGGCTGTACAGCTGCAAAATTTTCACTTGGAATGGTTGTGATTTCTGCTGAGTTCAGAACCCAGGGATGTACAAGCTTTGTAACATGCTGCAAGCAATTGTACTTTTATAAAAATGAGTGCAATAGGTCTTTGTAAACAAAAATAGAAATTGAGACTTGTCCTTTTAGCAGTTTTACAAACTGTTGAGGTATTGCCAGAGGTGCAGACACAGAACAGGCAGACTTTATGCTAGAGATGCAGGCTAAGAATAAGTGTTTTTAGTATCCAGATTAAGGTTACCTTTAGAGAGAGAGCACTGCTTGCATTTGAAATGTGGACCCTTTGAAGGTGTTTGAAGACAGAGACCCAAAACTTAAAAGACTTAAAAATCTCTCCTTTGTAGAATTCTGACCTACAGCTCTCTGCTAGATTTGTACCTAGCATTATGCTTGAAATAACTTTGAAGGAAATGGGTAACTGGGCCTTGTTGTTGGCTCTTTGCTGCATAAACGGTCTGTGTGTGATTATGGAGCAGATTGGAGTCATTGAAGGTGGTTGGCAGGAGTTTATGAAACAGTTTAAGGATTTTAAACCTGGCTTTTAGAGAATGGGGTTAAAATGTTAGGCTCTTGAATCAAAATGCTGCTTGAAATAGAAGTCATGCCACCACTGGCAAGGAGACAGACTTTTTTTAAAAAGTATATTTACAGTCCGTTAATGTCAAATTACTATGGGGGTAAAAAAAGAAGCTATATTCCTGAAGTCCATCAGAAAGTGATCTCAGTGTTTCTACTCATGACTTTAGTTATTGTCAGTTATAAAATAAGATGAAGCTAAATTGGAATAAAAATGCAACCAAAACAATATTAAATGAAATACATTTCTCATCTTGTAGATTAAAATTAATTCTGATAAACTGATGGGAAAAGTTACAACTCTTCCTGGTTAATCTGAAGAAAGAGACAAGCAATTAAAAGACTGAAATGAAAAAGGAGAAATAAATAAGGGAGAGGTAACTGTCATTTCTTCTCAGTACTTTATGATAAAAATGCCTGTATAACAGGATATATAATTGAGGCAGGCTCACAGCAATGTTCTCTAAAGGTGCATCAAGGTAATGTGATATAACTTATTTTTAAGCTGAGTTCATTTTATACATGTGTTACAATAAGCACATTACAGACAGGCATTGGAAAAAAGTGGTGAGTCAGGTAGTACGCGTCTTTAAACAAAAAAAAAGTAGTTTACCACAGTCAGATACCTGTGTGACTCATTCCAGATCTGGTGGTTCAGCTCTTTTCTGGCTCATGGGCAAGTGCAAACAGTGAATAAGTTTCCTGTTCCAGCAAATGGAAAAACAAGACGGAGATGCTAAGATGGGGAGAGGGTTGGAGAAAAAGAGGGATGCCAGGGCTGTAAGACACTAGAAATGTTTCGGTAATTCCAGCAGTATTCTGCAAAGACATTTCTGATTACAAGCGAGGGCTGGGCTTTGCTGATTTTGGTGGGAGCCTTGGTTGTAAGGAAGGAGGGAGGGGTATCTGCAGGGAAGGTGCAAATAAGTGCAGGGTTTCTTCATGGTCAGTTGATGTGGTGAGTCATGGCAGTGCATTGCTTGTTTACTCCTCTGATTGCTGCTGAGCAGGGAGTTACTGAGCTGCTGGCTTGGCTGGTGGGAAACTAAACTTCCAGAAACTGATTGGGAATTGCCAGTACTGCTGTGCTTGTCCCCTTCTTGTGACTTTTGTGACAAACCCCCCGAGCAGCAGTCCTGGAGTTGAGGACTGGACTGCTTGGTGCTGGGGCAGGCAGCTGCTGATGCAGGAGCACAAACACGATGAGTGCAGTGCGGTGCAGGTTGTGTGAGACAGGGCTCAGCCATTCGTTTTACCAGGCTGGAGGGGAAAACCGCCTAGCCAAAACACCGCCTTCACATTTGAAAGGCGATTCTGTTCTGAAATGGATTTGTCAAAATCATTCCTTATGTTTCAACTGCTTTCTTTACCAAGGAGAATTGACTGTATCTGTTTTTCCAACTAGCCCTTCGGAACTCCCTCGTTTGGGAGCATCAGTGTGCATCGGTAACTGTTGTCATCCCATCATTCTGGTAAGTGTCACTTACTGGACTTGGTCATCACTTTTGAGCAATTCCATTGAAGGCAACTTGGAACCAGTGTTTCTTACTGTAGTTTCATAACTTTATATTATTCATTATCAAGTGGCTGTACTATCAACAACTGGCAAAGAAAGTCAGCAATACAACTTGACATTTAGAGTGAATTAGAATAAACAATTTGCAAGATGAATGTAAGTAGCATAAAGAAACACTGTCCTTATATCCAGTTTCTGATCTGTTCTCAGACTTGCAGAGCTTTTGTCCTTGTGAGCTTGTACGGGGTTTTTCTTCTGTCAATTAATAACTTTATCCTTCTCTCTAAGCTTTCTCAGGGATGTGCACTTTTGGCTTAAAACCGACTGCATTTTGAGAAAGGTGCCAGTAGATGGCAGGCGTTGGTTTCGAGTAGTGGTATCTTGGGGCACAAATAATTGGCCAATTCTTAAAGGTTTTTCTTATTCTTCAGTTTTCACATTAAAATAGTTTAGTTATGAGTAGGATGAGAAAGGATAAAGGAAAAAGCTATCAGTGGCTGTGGGATAAAGTCAGTATTTGAAGTGCAGAGATTAGTGATAAAGCCCAGAATGCTGGGTGCCCCAGTGGTTTAAAAACAAACAATATGCCTCCCAAAGCCAAAATCCCCAAGCAATAAATTCTATAGCAGTTCTTTCAATTACACACTGAGTTGTAAAAATGGCACCTTTACTGGAAACCGTAACTGGAGGTACGGCAGTGTGCTGAGTGGGAGGGTGTTAATACTTCCAAGGAGGCTGACAGCATTTATTACTGGCTTTTATACTTAGCTTATCCAAGTGACCAACCGCTGCTGAATTTAAAAGATGGGTTTTTTCACTTTTTTTGTACTACTTTCAGCTACAGCTCTCAGTTTTTCAATAAACTAATTTTGTAGCCACTTTGGCTAGTAGAAATATTTTCGTAATAGGAAAATGAATAGTAGAATCCTTCAAGTTCAAAATTCCTGCACGTGGGCTTTGTACATCTACAGAGTTCCTCCTGTGGAATCAAAGCCTAAGGCTGGAGCAACGGGCACCATTAACAAAAGATATTCCCTGGAGGTTTACTGCCGTGTCAGTCTAAGGCTGCAAGTTCTCTTGGTTGCTTGGACCTTTCTCCTTTCCCCACACCTGTATTCTTTTTGTATCTCACTTCGTAACTAAGTTAGGTGTACTGAAATGCTCTTCTAGTGTTCAGTTGGTGAAACTGTCTCGGTTGAAAGTCAGCATTAACTGTGTGGATTTTCCTCTGTGAAATACTGGTAAACTAGCAAAGTGCCTCATTCCAGCAAAATGTTGTAAAATTGAAAAACCTGGAGGGAAGCCACCCATGCACCGGGGCCAATTCTGCTTACAGAAGCACATGGGGAGCTCTGGAGATGCGAACAAGGCTCAGAGCAACACAAAGACCAGAAGTCCGTGGCCTGTATCTTGAAAATATTGGTTTGTGCCCAAAACAGGGCCAGCCCAGCGCCGTGTGTGCAGGGACGCAGGCCAGGGGTAGGGACACCCGGCATTTCTTTCTGTAGGCATCTGCCGCTGGCTCTGCTCAGAGGGGTGAAGGCTGCGAGGTGCCCTGGTGTGGCCGTCCTTAGGTGCATGTTTCCCTGGCCGTAGGTGGATCCAGCCCACCTGCCCGCTGGGCTTTTGTCTCCTTCCCAGTTTGTCCACGCTTCAGAGCAGCAGCTGTCATATCCACTACGAAGAAATTTCTGATCTGTGTGGGATTCTAGCCACTATTGTAATAAAGAGAATTAAGAGTTTAGGGGCAAAAAAAAAATCCTGTTCTGTTCATGGCAGCGTGGTAGATGTGATTTCTCTCAGAGGATGCAGAAGTGGCTGCCTGCTCTGTTCCAAAAATTGCCTTTTGCAGGGCTGCAGTTGTGAGGCAGTGAGATGCAGAGGTTATGTTTAGCCGTATTGCCAATTATGAGAGATCAAAAATTGCCTGGAAAAAACTCCCCTTTTCCTCCTCCCTAGAATCATAATTATAATTTAAAATAAATATATTTAATCTGTCTTTCAATTTTACTTTAGTTCTCCTTAACAGTTCCCGAAGCCCATAGCAGCAGCAGCAGAAGCAGCACCACACGAGGAAACCCCTGACTGCCATTTACGGTGTAAGCACGGGAGATGGTTTCAGCTGGTTGCGGCTGCGGATCTCGCCCTCCCTGTTTCCGTGATGGCTCCCAGGACTGAGGGTTGTTCCCTGTGCTCTCCTCCTCCCAAGCTGGGTGCTGCAGGGAGAGGCAGGAGAGGAAAAGGGCTTAGATGGAAGAGCTTTGCAGGTGGAAGAAGTCAGAGGAGGATGTTTCCTACCCTTGGGGTAGGACAACACAGAGTTTCCTATCGCCCTGGACGCGGGCAGGTTCCCCTGCAGTGCAGAGGTGTGAGTCCTGCTCTGCTTCTGCAGCCTCTGCCTGCGAGAGTCCTTTCAAGGTCAGTGGGCCTCAGACCTGACTGGGGATCGCCTGCCGGTTCCCTGTGGACTTTCCATCCCGTACTAATTTGCTGGGCAAAGTCAAAACTTACAGGAGAAAGAGCAAGACAGGGAACAAAAAATCTCAATGGCTGCTTGGCTCCCCTTGGGCTGAGAAATTGGTTGTGTATTGCTGATGCCTGTTGGCAGAAAGATAATCCTGCTGGACAGGGAATTTTTTGATGCCAGGAAACATCATCCGTGAGCTAGGTTTTACAGAACTCCTTCTGTTTCTCTTTTTGATATCTGGTGAGCTACCAGGGTTTTGTAAGTGACCCATGAGCTGTGCCACAGCCCCGCTGAAGCAAGAGCAGGGAAGGAACCCTTTCAGATGAGTTAGGACCTGAAAGAGCCAGGCTCATGTTCAGTCCCGCTACTGAGAGTGGGATCTGTTTGTAAGGCAGAGTTAATCCTTCCTCCTTCATATTCTTCCCCTTACCTATTAATGTTTTGGGGGGCTGAAGACAGTTGAAGTGTGTGGGTATGCACATGGGTGTTCAGTACCTGGGACAACAGGGCACAGACCTTAGCAGATGCCTTCACAGGCTCTGCAGGGATGGGAACGTGTCAGGGCTTAGAAGGAGTGGAGAAGCAAGAGACGCACTTTATCTAGAAAAATAAAAGATTGACAAAACTGTGCCTCAGCAGATGTTTGTAATCGAAGGGAATGCCCTTCCTCTGCTGAAGCCCAGACGCCCGCTATCATTTCAGAGACGGCCGTTAGCAGGGGAGGGGGTCCCCACACACGGACATCCAGACTGTCCCTGCTGCTCCGCTGGCACGGACTGGGGCACTGCTTGTTTGAGGCACTGATGGCAGCAGCCGCTCTGACGTGTAAATACAGCTGAGACAGTATGAAATACTGATCGCCATTAGGAGCTGTCAGACCGGTCAGGATACCAGAAGGGGCTCTTTGCATCTCCCTGGGGCAGGGGGGTGCTGGGCAGCCTGGGACATTGTGGGGGTGAGTCAGAGCTGCAGCAGAGCTGAACAAGGTACTTTGTCTTGCTCAAAACCTCTCTGGTTTCTTGGAAATTGCAGCTAATCCTGCTTTAACCCTTTGCACTGCAGGAAAAGGCACTGATGAGAAAGGGGTGTGTTACTGTGGCAAGGGATCAACCGGAGAAGCCTTGAAGCCTCTTGTTCGAGATGGAGAAGCAGAAAGTGATGCCTCCCGCAGCTGCGTGCGTGGGACCTGCTGCACTGGAGCATTTCCAGAGGTGGTCATTCCTGGCAAAATCTGCCTTCACAACTGGCTTGCCAGTCTGAGTACCTACACGATAGGGAGTCAGCCTGGGGTTTGGACGCAGGATCTAGCTTACGGGGCTCACCATATGGCAATGGAGCCTGTTATTAGGGCTTGTTTATGTGCTTCTCATTTGCAGCAGTGCACATCTCTCTTGCTGTGGTGAGAGCGAACGGGCTGTGATGCCCCCTTCATTTGGGTAAGGGTGCCCACATGACCAGGGTGAAGTTGTAAGGCGTTCACGGCCCTTAGCCTTGAGAACACAGATGAGTTGGATGCTTTTCCATGCAGTTGTCCAGTTTCACATTATATTCTGGTTCTCATGCTGTCAACAAAATATCTGTGGAAAAAGCTAATTTTAAGTTAATTCTTTAAGTGTCAAATTGTACCACTAAAGCCTCTTGGGAACCCTTAGGATATCACTGTTCAAAATGTCCCCACTGGTACTATTTTATGAGCAGGATTTGTGACACGTGAGCACGTGTGTAACACACACTGTGCAGGTTACCGTGTGGGTAGATATGTGTATCGTTAGCGTTGTACATCTTTACACCTTTCAATTTAAGTGCCATTTGGAGACCTCCTAAGGATGTGCTGTACCACAAGGAAGATTTATGAAGATGAGGGAGGAGGTCCAAGTGGAAAACACTCATCATTAAATGAAGAATGAAAGGAGAAATGGTGAGAGGAGGGCTGCAGATACACGGTTGGTAAGAACAACTGCTGCTCTGGATCTGCTCTATGTCCTCCTGCTGTTCATCCGAAAGCTTTTTATAGATGCCTCCTAATTCTTGTCACTTTGTCAACAAGTCCTTTTAAGTCTATTTAAGGGTCAGTGAGAGGAGTGGAATACAGAGGGAAGATGTATTGTAGGAGGAGATCCCAGAGACTAGGAAAGCTGAAATATATGGGAACCCACTGCTCAGTTTTTAGTCATTTGAGTAAAGTTTCCATTAGGGTTTGGAAGCTTTCCAGGAGTCCATGTATCTAAGCAAGCAATAATTTCTGGCAAGACAGGTATTTTAGGCTTTACTAGAATTCCTACATCAGGTGCAGTGAGAGAAGACTTGAGCTGAGCCTAGCAGAGCTTTGACCAGGCAAAGCCAGGTTGACGGCACCCAGTGGAGCCGTGGAGGCAGGCACAGCGCAAACGCCTGTCACCATCACAGACTTTCCCGAGTTCTCCAGGGAGAAACACCTTCAAGGAGTCCAGGGGTACTATAGACCGCTTTGTAGCGGGCTGATTTGTGTATTTTTACAAAAAGTTAGATGATAAACATTGCATATCTGCTGCCTTCCTCCAGAATTTTATTCTGGAATGAGTTTTTGATTGGCGAGAGAAAGAATTGGAACATCTGAATTTTGCTGTTGACTTTGTCTCTCACTGGGTAAATCCACTCGTAGTTCATATTACTGAAGTGTAAATACAGCTGAAATTTTATCTCCTACAGCAGCAGGAGACTGTAACGTCTGTCAGATATATTGACACCCACAAACACGATGCTTTCTGGAAGGCAAAAATGTTTTTGGCAAGTGGGTTTGCGTGTTTGGAGTTTTCTCACCAAAGCTAGCTGAAATGTTTTGAGAGAAAACTCTTCTTTCTAAAACTGGAATTAGCAGATTGCTGACATCTGATATTTCTCAGTGCTGACTGATCTTTAAATGCTGTGCTTGATTTGAGTTGCACTCTTTTCCTCGCTTCAATTTCTCTTTTGGATTTTTGGGTTTATTTATGTCACTTGTCTCCCTTTAATTCCTCCTTTGTGGTCACTGGAGGAAAAGTAGTAAAGTGAGTCTTCTCTCTCTCCCTTCTCCTAACATAGTTGAGTGGCAGAAAGTAGTTTGCCACATATCTCTCCTCCCCATGCTTTTCCACTGCAGAAAGATGCAGACTTGCAAGTGGAGAGCTGCTCCCTCTCCCTTTCTGTTTGGAAAAAAAGCATGGATAAAGTTTTAGAATCTTCCTTGGAAAAAAGACCAAAAGCTTTTTAAGGAAAAGTTTTCCGGAAAAAAAAAAAAAAATAAGGTTATGACCCCCTCTGCAACTGCCCAGCTATTTAGGCTTCATCTCTCCAAGCTGTGCTCTGCACACACACGTGCACACTCACAGCCCTCCAACTCACTGGGCCTTTATAATGACATCAAAGTGCTGTTCTTGAGACTTCTGACATTTCTCGTGTGCTTCTATGTGCCTGTGTTTTGGCTGAAGTGTTGGTGTGACGCAATCAAGGTGGGAACTGTTGAGAAAGCTCCTGCTATCAGCAGGTTGCTGTTAAAATCTTGGTGCTTACGTGATGCTGAATAGGCAATATGAGCTCCTAAGTGGAGCAACACATGGCAAGTACGTAATGAAAAATGGCAAGTGGATCAAAATTAATGATTATAAGGAGCGGCTTTTCTAGGCAGCTTCTTGTCTGGGTAGTAAGTATGGTTCAGTGGTTTGGAAGCTCTTTTAACATCTTTAAAGATTAAATCCCTCCATCACTGTAGTGTAAACTTGCATTAGTTATTTACAGCTACATGCATGAAAGGGCTCTGAGCGTGAGTCAGGGATCTGCGAGGTCAAACTTCTGGATGTCTGGCTCCTGGAGTGGACACAACAGCCTTGTGTAGGTGTCTAATCTTCTGTGCAATGCAAAGGGACTGTTGATGCCAAAGGATAAGCTTCATGGCATTCAGCTAGCTTAGTGGGAAACCCAGTTAAGATAGCCAGGGAAAAGTGAGTTTGAGGTGATAGTCCTGGTGGGAGCTCAGATCTTTGGGGTACTGTGAAAACTCTCAAGGAACTGAGTTTCTAAGAGCCTCCTGTAAGGTGACGTAGAC
Source organism: Cariama cristata (assembly GCF_000690535.1). Lineage (NCBI taxonomy): Eukaryota > Metazoa > Chordata > Aves > Cariamiformes > Cariamidae > Cariama > Cariama cristata. The sequence goes on from NW_009610319.1 coordinate 41,334, forward strand.
ATACATGAACCAGTTCAAAACCAGAAGCGTGGAACTCAGACGCCAGTGGGATGCTGATGGCCAACAGTGAGTCAGCTGTGTGCAAGCTACATGCCCTTCTGAGGGAGAGGGACAGAGTTACACCATTGCACTGACCTTTGCAGTAAGCGTGCAAAGAATCGTAAGGATGTTGAGTTCCTCACTTTAGCTCTTGGGACCTCAGCACCCCATTATGCTGAAAACAATCCAAAGTATAACTGTGGGATAAGATAGAGAAGCGGTAAATTCCTACTCCATGTGATGACTCAGTGTCGATTGTATTCATTTAGGAGACTACAGTGGGGCTTCTAAGCCCTCTCCAGTCAAAGGTGGTGGAACTCACCACCTCCAGAAGAGAGTCTGAGGATGAGAAAGGGGGGCACGCTGCACCCTCAGAGTACAAATCAGCTACCTCTTGTAAAAGGTAACCAGCATCGCATCAGCTTGGGGGAAGGAGTGTGGCTGCAGTTCTGCAAGCAGCACCCCAGGGAGCAGAGAGACCCAAATCCTTGTACAAGTACTGTTTGTGTATTCAGTGTGAGAGGGACATTTGGCAAAACACCTTGCTGGGGCTTTGGGACACGGCAGTAGCTGGGACCATGTAGTTACTGCAACTGGAGAGCCCATCCCTGTGAGCTGGACAGAGCGGGCAATGCTGCTGCACTGGTCCAGACCTGGAGTCAGGGGAGTCTGGCACAGGCACTTGGGTTAATGGTGAAGGCTGGGGAGCCTGCGATGCTGACAGCAGGGACAGCCGGGCTCAGAGGCACTCGAGTAACAAATTGAACGGTGAATATCTTAAGATGACTCTGGTTTATTGTCCAGATCAGGTCAGCGGAAAAAATATTGGGAGACCGAACAAAGAGACAGGCTGCTTTAGCAGATAAATGGACTGATCATTTCGTATTGAGGAACAATCTCTAAAACATAGTTTACTGTGCAGCTGAGGGCTGAAGCATTTGCTGATGCCAAGAGCTCCTTCTTTGACCCTAGGCACGCGTGGAATTAAATGGCGCGGTGTTTTTTGATGGTTAAACTCCCCGAAGAAGACACTCCATTTGTTACCAGGGCTCTGATGAAGTAAAGTGTGGTTTATATGTACAAGGCCGGCCTTCAACTCATCTCAGAATGAATGGAGAGGTAAAATTGAATTTTACACTCCTGCTGCTATGATTAATGTACAGGCTTTCCGATCCGGCGGCCGGCCGCAGGAGGGCAATGCAGGCTCGCTCGGCGGGCTGCGGCACAGGAGTCTGCCTGCCTGCCTCCACCTATGCACAGGGATGCCAAATAGAGGGGAGTCTGCATAAATGAATAGCTGTTGTAAGAATAAACCTGTTATAGCAATAAATTCCCGGCGTATCCGTCTTAGCACAGCTCTCCGATATGAGGCCGCACCTGACAAAGGAATAAACTTGTTAGATGAATAAAAGAGCACATGTACATTAAATCAGAAAGTCTAATGTCAGGAGACCGAGAGAGGGCTGTGCGGTGCTGGCCGTGCAACGGTCGTGCTGCACCCTGCTAAGGAATGGGAAAATGGGTAAAGCTGCGGGAGGGAAACGCTCAGTGTTTGGCAGGGATGAGCAGGGCTGGTGAGTTTCTGGTGGCCCTTCAGCCCTGTTGCTGCATCCTCTAGGATGGCTTGGGGGAAGGCGCGGTAAGACCTAGGGGTTTTGAAAGCTTCTCACAGGCAGGAGAGGGACGAGCTGCTCAGCAGCCCTAGAAATGTGTATTATCCTCATCCACTTCTGGAGGAAAGGAGTGGGTGAGACCTGTTCATAACTTCGTTTGGGACTGAGTGGCTTCAGCAGAAGCAAGTTGGGAGGCCAGGATCTATGAAGCATCCTTGCTTTGAGGAGAGGTGCTCTCTGCAGCACTTGCCATTACACTCTTCTACTCCCTGGGACTCCGTTTTTCTCACTGGGCAGAGAGGGTTGTTTGCCTCTGATTCCTTTCCCACTAGTCGTGGTGGGGAAACAAGTTTCTGTGAAGCCCTTCAATGTTAAAAATTGTTCCCTGGTTCTCCTGCATGTTTGCCATTCTATGGGAAGCCCAGCTGCTTCATCTACAGAGTGATGATGAACTCCACCTCACCGCCCAGGTTCCTTAGTGATAGTTCAGCTGGTTGGTCTACAAATAAATCCTCCCTTCTGCTTTATCCCCAGGGGTGGGGGATGATCTGGCCCCACTCACTAGTCAGTGCACCATCTTCTTTTTGAAGCATTTGAACCAGTTTTAAGTCCCTTTGCCCTGCACAGCAGTACAGCAGCATTTGCCCAATGAATGCTCATACAGCAGCATTAATGCTCGCAGCACCAAAGGGAAAATGCAGTGGGAAGTCAGCCAGAGAGAATCGGTTCACTCTGACTCCCAAAGTAGAAGGAATTCCCTAGAACAAGCAGGACCTCAGGCCTGATAAAGGAAGGAGTTGGTGGGTTTTTTTCTGCTGATAAAATTTTTTATATATTCCTCCCCCCCGCCCTGTGGTGTTATCTATTAGATCTAAGAACCAACTCTCTGAATGCTTACAAAGGATCTGCAGGACTTGCTATGGTTAGATGGAGAACAGACCCTGTAGTAAATAGTTGCAAGACTAAAACTCTGTCATCTTAGTTTAAGTAGGAAGATGCTCAACTGCTAAAGGGTGATGTGTTTATTGAAAATAAACATTTTAAAAGGTATAAATCATGAAAACGTTGGGCTAAGTACTGCAGACAACTGTTCCTATATTAGTACAGGCAGTGAGGTGATTTCCCTGAAATTTGCTATACCATTTGCCTAAAACCAAAGAAATTCAAGCCAATGACTTCTCGTAAAAGTAGAACAAGGTAAGCAATTGCCTTTCACCATCTCTGCATCCCTGAGCTCAGGACTTCTGAAAGCTACAGAACAGGGTTTGGTAACAGGAAAACAATATGAAACCTGTTGGATCTGATCTGCTGAAATCAGTGGACACCCACCTATGTGGCTCTTACGGGACTGAAAATAGAACTGTGTAAATCATTGATTATTTTTTTAATGTGGTTTTTTTTTCTTGATAAACTTAGATTTTAAATGTCATGTATCAGGTGAAACATCTTTTTACCTCACATTTTCCTGTTGGAATGCAAAATCAGAAGTACCATTTTGGATCCTATGAAATTTTTTATTCCAGATGAATGATTTTATTTTGCTCTTAGTTAATTTTAAATTTAGGTACATTTGTAAGATTCCCTCACTAAAAATGCTTCTTGGCTAAAGTTGTGAACAGTACTCTGCCCTTACCAACTGCTGAGTGAAGCACATGGGGCAGAGAGCCCAAAGCTCTGGAAATGAGCCTGGTTGGAGGAGCAGCTGTTTCTGCACCTGGGGATATTTCTCAGATGTTGAGCATGGAATGAGCTGTATCCCCTTGGGCAGCACCTTGTTAGTCTTAAAACCAGCTACCTACTGCCAGTGATGTGGCTGGAGAGGCTTCTTCATCCTCCAGCTGTTACAGAGCAAGGTACGATGTGATTAAACACCCTGTGCCTTGAGGAGGGCTGTGCTTTGCAGGGCTGCCCAAAAACACCTTTGGTCTTTAAGCTGACATCACTTTAAAGAGAGATATTTGAAAGGTGTTGACAGTGCTGTTCATTTTTCCATGCCGCACGAAAATAATTTTGTTTTGCTTTCAGAGCTACTGAGATGGGAGGAAAAGTTTTAGTGTTGGTGAGGAAGATAGACTTTCTGCTTAGGAGCCTTTTTGTTCAACTAGTGGGAAGATGTGTGACCCTAGGGGACAGAATTCGCATAGAGGGATCTTTTGAAAAAATACACAAAGAAACAATTGCTTTTTACTGGTGTAAAACCTGCAGCACTCGTTTCCCTACTCTTCCACCCAGCCCAGCATAAGCCCCAGGGATGAGATATCTACTCCGTTCGTCGTGGCCCAGGCAGCTCTATCAGGTATGAGTGAGTTACGACCAGCAGTACTGAAACCATCACTCCATTATAAATGGAGCTTTGGTAGTCGTCCTTCACTTCTCTAGTATCAAGAGGTGCAAAGTATGACAAGCTGCTTTCTGGAGCCTACAACAGACAGTCGCTTGCTTCAAACCCAGGCTGGGATGAAACACGTGGCAGTGGTGGAGGGCTGAGGGTCCCTGTTACCTGGCTACATCGCTCCCGTAGTAAATCTGAACCCATCTGTCCATCCTGGGTAGGGTGGTATGGCTGGGGGACAGGTGGCTTTTGAACATCTGCTTCAACTTAGCAGCTCTCTTCCACCGGTCCCAGTGTGGAGTGGTGGCCGGCGGCTGACAAGCAATAAATGGCTGAAGGATAACAATGAGTCAGGTGAAAAAAGGAAATTGTTTTCTTGACAATCTGCTGTTGGGGGAAGGGGAAGGCAAAAGACCCTGTAAGAATGAGGAGCCTGGGAGAAAGGGGATAAGTTAACGTTAAATGGGCATGTGGTGACAGCAGGGGAAATGGTGGGACAGCTGGAAATGCAGCAGGAGTCTGGAGAAAATCGATACGAGATAAGCGTTCCAGGGGTAGTGCTGTTCATCAGGTGACAAAGTTAAAGGCAGCGAGACACTAAAAGTGAGAAAATATCACTGACCCCCTGCAGTATTGATCAAACAGCTGAGACGTTCAAGGCCAAAGTCACTAATAAAGTGAGACATATCAGCAAGAAGCCCATGAGAGCAGATGAGCTGGCTTCCGAAGGTCTTAAAAATAAAAATAAAATGTATCTGCAAAAGTTCTTGTTAACCATCTTCTTTGTCTTGTTAAGTGCGAAGGGGACAAAGCAGCTTTGTGGAGAGGCACAGCCAGGGAACTGAGATGTGTGAAGGTTTGCTGTGGTATTAAAAGGGGGTTTGAAAACTGGGTGGATTGTGTAGTGGAGAGAAAAGAGGAGCTAGTAATGCTGGGCAGGGACAGCAACTCCGCAAGCTGCTTGTCCTGGTTTGGCTAAAACAGGGCTATTTTCTCTTTTCAGGAGTTTTTCTTTTCCGTCAAATCCCTTCTAAGTAACTGCACTTTCTAAAAGTACGACACTGCTGCTGCCAGCTCTGCCAGGACACTTGCAGGAGCCGAACTGGCTCTGCTCAGAAATCTCAGACTGGAGCCATGGCCCAAAATTCAGGCTGCAAAACTAAATGAGTGCTCCTGTCTTAGCCCGTCTGTCTGAACTCCTGCGGTGATACCCCTGCACATCTGTTAGCGATGCCCTACAAAGCTGGAGCCTTAAATCTGGCCTTGAATCAGTTTACACAGGGAAGATGGAGCTATTGATACTGCTTGGTTTCCTCTAAGTGCATGGCTGAGGGATGCAGGTAATGGCAGGTCTTTCACAGGACACAGACATTTCAAATGGGACCAATAATTCAATTAACAGATGTTTATTCCCTGAAATGCCTGAAGTTTTGCCTGGAGGATGTGATGCCCTCATTTCTTTTGCTTTTTGAAATAGGTTCAGGTCAGCTTGGTGTGTTGATGTGACCACAACCTTCAGCTATCCTTGACCACCTCAGGTACCAAAACTTGCCGCAGAGCTGGACGAGAGCGTGCTCGTGGCACTGCTGGGCATCAGGATCCATCCCTGCTGCTGCAGAGTTTGGGCTTGCAGAAGCAGAGGTCTGTGGGGCAGGGAGCAAGCTTTGCCTGGGGTGAAGACCCCTATTCCATCTCCCGGTCACTTCAAAATGACTTTTTAATGCAAGTGGACGGTGTGAAAAGAGAGAGAAACGTAGAGTAAATGTGTTTTAAAGTGTTGTCTGGAAAAGGTAACAGTAGAGAGAGGAGTAAGGCTGTGTGGTAGGCTACGGTGGAAAATAGAATAATTCCATTTTTGGTTCTTGATGATATATATATGTAAAAAAGGAAGAACTAACTCTCTCCTCTTTTCTCAGAATTAAAGGGATCAGGAGAGTCTTTTCACCTCCTCTGTTTTTTAATGAGGGCAGTTCCTGGATGATTGTCCTGTACTAGGAAATATCTAACCTGAACTTCAGCGGAGAACCCATCATACCTTTCTAGGAGCCATTTCCAGCCCGTAGGCAGCCTCCTGGGGTCTCACAGCTCCTGCCGAATGGCCCACAAGGGTTGCCGAGAGAAGGCAGCGCGTTGTAACAAGCTGGTTGCAAAAGGCTGACATTGGTACATCTCGGGTCACTCCTCTGCTGAAAAAAATGTCAGGGGTCTTCCATCTGAGCAAGCACAGAAACTGCTGTCTGTCAAGAGGCGTAGGTGCAGAGGAAGAAATAAAAGAGCCTAAATAAGACCTTTACTGTGATCTGAAATCAGTCCAGCTATTTTAAAATAAAGTACTTTGCAATTGTTTTGTCCTAGTATAGGAGCGACTTTTGTTCACTAAATTTGTTCTTTTGTTCCAGTTAAAAAAAATAAGACTGCATAATGAACTTTTTTCTGTAGTCATGACATTAAAGGCATAATTTGGAGCAATTATTTGAGAATTGCTGGGCTAGATAATTTTCCCAGGCAGATTAGACCTATGTACAGCATCACCTGAAATCAAACCTCCCTAGTTTGCTTTATAGGTTCTTCTAGAGCAGGATTTTTAGCTGAATTGCTAGTCTAAAATCTAACAGGAAACCTGAGTTCTGATATGTCAGGTTTTCGGCTGCTATAAAGCACAATGAATTCCTTACACAACTAGAGAGTGGTAAAAATATTCAAATTAGCGGCTGTCCAGATTCTCCAGTGCCGTTAGCTGCACCTCAGAGTCACGTTGTCTTGCGCCTTAGCAGCCAAAATGTCGAGTTCGTTACCGTCCATCCATGTCTATGTTGCTAGGTCGAAGGTTCACAGAGGAGTTGAGGTTGGAAGGCAGCTCTGGCGATCGTCTTAGTTGAACTCTCTGTAAAGCAGGGTCAAGTACAGCATTAAGTTCATTTGCTGTTTAATTGCTGTTCCAGTAATATAGCATCATATATCTTGTATTCTTGTAATATCTTGTATTCTGGTAATATCTGAAGTGAGCTGGGTAGTGAACTAGTTCCACGAGTAAAGGGAAGGAGCAATAGACAGCAGGAAGCCTTTTGCTTCAGCTTGTGATAGAAACAGCGGAGGGAAAAATGCAGGATGACGTGAAGGGCTTGAAATGAGGTTAAACACAGGTCCAGCTAGTTCCTTGCAGGTATGTGGATTTTAAGCGAATAATTCATGGATATGTTCATCTGTACTGTGAAAAAGTAGTGAATTACAATAACTCCTTCTGTTTAATATTTGCATCTTCTAGCAAAATCTTTGTTGTTTCACGTATTTTAGACGTTAGTGTGAGGCAGGAACTAAGTGATCTGCTTGACCTCTTTGTTGCTAAAATGCCCTTTTATTCCAGTTTTTAATGTGTCTAGGAACAGGAGCGTCCCAGAACTAACCAGAATTAGCAGAGAGGGTCTGTTTAGGCTAATTTGTTGAGCTATTTTTTAATTATCCCAGCACTTGCTTGATTATCTGTTCACACAAACTGTTGGCTTCATGCACTTTATTTTACCTGCCTTTACTGTGGTTGTTAAGATCCTGAATACTGGGAAAGCCGAGTTGCATGGGATTTGTTGTTCTTTTGGCTCAGAAAGAAAAGGAAAAAAGGCCCACCCTTTTGTTAGTTTTTGTGAAAGATACCTTCCACTGGCTCCTGTCTTTCCTCTGACTTTTGCCCACCTCCCTTGTGGAGTAAAGAAGAAAAAGAAGATGAAATAAATACTAACTTACTAACTGAAGGTATATGTGAGGTTCCTGTTGTAATGGTGATGTAGTGTCCCAAAAGCACGTGTACTGTGAATAATTTTAGCGCAGGAACTGACAGGTCCTCCCGAGGAGGTTTTCAGGGGGAGAGAGAAGAGACCACAAAGGAAGCTGACAGAGGAGAAGGGAATTTATGTAGCTTAGCTATAGTGAAGAGAGGTTAATAATTGCTGGCTTCATCAGGTTTCTATATGACAGTAGAAACAGCTGCACCTTAAATTCTTATCCGAAGACCCTAAAACCAGAAGACAGTGTTTGTTGTGACGGATAGGGTTACCACTGGAAATATATTGCAAATTTCAACTGGGACATTGGCCATTTTATATGCAGCAAGGACAGATCAGCGAGCAAAGACAGATTAATTTAATTAAATCAATATGCAATCACTAAGCCTCATAATAAAACCTTAAATAAAAACTTTGGGGAGAAAAATTGATTGCCTTTGCAGAGTATGAGATGGAACAACTGTTTATTCATGAAATATTTTTTCAACAGTTAAAAAAAATGTGTGACTTCTTCTTCTCCCCCTTTCCCCATCCTACCACGAGATAGAAAAACTGGCAACCGGTACTTCAGAGTTTGTTTGTAGTTTGGGTTGGTGTTTTTTAAATATTTTGCTGTTAGCTCTTCCAGTGTTGAACATGGAGTGGCAAAAGAAGGAAACCCCATTGCAACCCTTTGCACCTCTATTCCTTCAGAAAGGTACAATTGTGCTTCTCGGGGTTTCCAGGCCTTTCACTTCAACCAGGTATCATTACCTAAATTAGAAGCAATGACTAAGATTTTTAAACGATCAGTAATCTTGAGCGTGCAGCTGCTGGGGTGCAGAAGTATTTCTTACAGACTCTCTTGGGTTTTATACTCTCTGGGACCTGTTGGGTTTTGTACTCTTACTTCCTAGGAAATCATCAGCTGAGATGCTGTGGAGGGCAAGAATATTTATGAAGCAGATCAAACGTCTGCCAGGGTCACCCTGCGGCAGCACACGTGCAGGAAGGTGAGTGACCTTCAAAGAGCATCACTCCTCTGCAACAGGCTTTTTCCAAAAATGTCTGAACTTGATTTGTTGTTGACTTTGCTAGCAGGATCACAGAAAGCATTTGTTGTATCTGCTCTTAAAACAAAGAAGTTTCCTTTCCTTTAAAGCATCTGCATCTTTGTGCGGCTGGGTTGTTGCCGTAGGCGTGTTACATGGGAAGACTGTTTACAGTTACAAAAGGGCTCAGAGCTTCACCAGTCAACTTTAAGTGATCTCTTTCATCTGTGTCCTGGGACATTAACTAGACATTTTAGGCTTTCAGTAAGACCACCTTGCTGGACCTATGTTAGTGGATGAATGAATAATCCAGCAGATCTCCTGCTATCGCAAGGACCGAGATCATTGATCCCTCTCCAGCTTTCTCCCGTCTCGTTCATCACTGTCCATATAACTTCTGGCTTTTTATGTGAGACAACCCAATTAGCCGGTTTGCACACAGGTATTGGGAAGTGTTGATGTTGCATATATGCTTCTGGACCTGAAGGACCACAACTGCTTACTCCATCCCTGTCTCCCTCCCACAGCAAAGCTGAGCCATCACCTAATTTGCTGCTAACGTGGAGGCTTTCCCAGTGCGCCCTTACAAGAAACACCGGTTCCTCCTGACTTAAACTGATGGGGCGTGAGGACCTGGGCAGCACCTCGTGCCTCGGCGAGGCCAGCCCAAGCAGTGGGATAACGGATGATGTGCCAGCGCCGGAGTGCCTGTGAGCACCGTTAGACCAGCGCTCGTCCCGCCCGTTGGTATGGTAACGGCCCGTTATTTAGTGGAAGGCACCATCCGTAGCGCCATCCGGCTATTTGTACTTGTCTAATTATTATTACTCTTTGCATTTTCTTCCAGTGGATGAGTAATGGAAGAGGGTTAGAGGGAAGGGAAGGTGCAGGGGGAAGAGAGCAGTGATTTGTGGAATAGGTAGCTCATCTCGGAGACGAGGACATTCATCTTGCTGAGCATCCACGGGCAGCCCCGGCTGCCGGTGCGCAGCATTCACATGCGGATGCCTGCGTGGGTGTCAGCCCACGGTGACTGACAGGGCTTGGGTGGGGACTGTGCTGGTATTTAAGGTTATTTTGAGCTGTGAGTGCCAGTTATTCGTGTTTTGATTTCTAAATATTCACTGACAAGCCAGTTGTTTTGAAAGTGAGCCATCTCCCGATGAGACCTGAAGAGATGTAAAAAGGCTTCTCAGATCTTGATCCAAGCTGTTGTGCTCATCCTTGATGACTAAAATCTCCCACTTTGCATAAGAGTTAGTTTAATGAATTAAACTAGATTAAACAGTTACTTTCTCTTCCTAGAGCCAAAGACAATGCTAGATTTCACAGGGCAGAAATTTTTATCCAACTTAGGACAGCAGACATAGCTTTATAATAAACCATCCTTTGGCTGAGCATGTTGGTGACTGCAGTAAAGCATAATTGTCCCTCAGGGCACAATGGTTTTGTCTGGACATTTCATGATCTTGTCTAGGCTGGGTGTAAAGATGGGTGGGAAATAGACCCTTAATGCATTAATTTTTTTTTTTTTTTTTTTGGTATGTGTGCATATGCATTTACCTACCTTCCAATAGTCATGCTTGGTTTTTTTTCTCTTGACCTAAAAGTTCCCAGCATAGTGCTGCTGACATCCCAGAGGGATCCCCTCTCTGTTTTTCCACGGTCTAATTTGGAGTCAGTTATCCTGTTTGAGCAGAGTGCAAAGTATTTTGGCGTCCTGGAGATTTACAGGGGTGGGGAGAGAACAGAACGTTTTGTGAGGGTGGTGAATGCGATATTAATTCCTAATACATAGACAGATGCATAAATGAGAAATCTGGATGTGTCAAAATCAAAGCTATAATCCAGTATCAGCTTGAGTAAGCTTTTGTTAATTGAACATTTTTATTTGTGTTTCACACAGATCATCTGTGATGTCTTTAAACACTGCAGACTTGTAACAAGTAGTCTAAACCACCGTATTGATAAGTGGGTTGGATTTCTTTGGCCACAGCCATGTAGCAAAGAGCAGCTTTTACCTTCTGTAGGAGAGCTTGTATTTGGTACAACAAATCTTCCCCTTGTTTTGAGTGATACTTAAACACCAAGAAAGCTCAATGACATATTGTTTGGCTTTGTTGTTTCACAGGTGTGAGTTACATATGGAATATTATAGGTGCAATGAAGGAATTCTGTGGAATATTTATGGATGCAATGCAGGAATTTTATCAAGGGTCACTTTTATTCCATGGAGCATACACTTTTATACAGCTATGCAGAGAGCTCTAAGCTGATTTTTTTTGTTTTCTTTTTATTTTTCTATTTTTTTTGCCAACTGATTCCCAAGAGAAGGTTTCTTGAAGTCTACACAAGCTCACATCATGCCCTAACCTGTGATTATAGAGAATTTCATGCTTATATTGCTCTCAGTGGCTGTGGGGGATCTTTGGGATGTTCTGGTAACAGAGGTTTCCCCTGTGGATGCAGAGCCATGTTCAGCAAGGTGAGGCCTTTGCAAGGCAATCAAACTCTTCTTACCCCACTCCAGAGAGGGCAGCGGGTAAAAATAGCAACTGATGTGTTACCATTCAGCATGCTCTTGGTTTCTATGAAAAAGCAGTAAGTATCTCCTTTCAGTAAATGAACAGCTGTATGAGAAGGAAGATGCTGGGCTCAGGTGGAAAGTAGAGGGGTTCCTACCCAGGGGTAACACCAGCTTTCTGTTCGTGCTGATGGTATCTCAGGTAGGTACTTTGAAGGATGTTTGGAAATCAATACAGGCAAAACCCAATGTGATCAAATACAGGTTTTCCCCAGGGAAAACAACCCCCCTCAAAGACCTTTTCCTGCCTCTCCTCTCTACTGGAGGTGTGCACCATATTCACTGTAACACCCTGATCTCTCGGGACCCTAAATCCACCCCAGGGAAGGCCACCAAGGCACTGTGCTGGGAATTTGCTGGGATGTCCTTTGATTGAGTAGTCCAAAGTTATTGAAATTCATGCTGGGTGGGCACCAAATTAGGATTTTTCCCTTGAGCAGTCTGTTCTGTTAACTACTAACGGCCTTCTAAACCAAAGCCATCCTTTCTTTTTGGCACAGGAAGAGTTTTGAAGCTCCAGGACAGTAAAGGTATATTGTCTTGCGCAATCAAAAATCGATGTGTTCGACCATAAGATCTGCACATGCCTGAACATTTCTTGGTAAATGAATTAGAAGGTGCTTGTTTCCTAGCAGTTTCATCTCATGGCCGAGCATCCCTGTCCTCCCCTTGCCCTGGTGTGCAGGCAGGGCCTGAATCAGAGGATGCTGGGGCCGTGTTTCACCTGCCCCTTCAGTTATGTGATCTGGGAAGGGAAGAAACAAAAGACCTCGGCTATAAAAGGCCCCAGCACAAGCCAATCCGAGGGCACACGGTGGTAACGGCCAATTATGATGGTATTATAAAAGATGGCATTACAGCACTGAAAGTATTGATTGAACCTTTAGCCATTGCAGACATTGAAAGAGAGAGAAAGAATGAGTGCGAGATCAATATATGCATCTTTAGACCTATTTATCTCTGGGTGATTTTTCCATTCCCCTTCCTGTTCGATATGGCATAATTTACCTTCATAAAGTGTTCAGCGTCAGGGGTCCATTATCAGAGTAATCAGTTTTGATTAGCAGAGAAAGGGTACAAAATTGTTTAGCCTCTAGATAGAACTGTGAAGAGTGAGTAAACTATGCTTGACAGCACCTAATGCAGTTAGAATGTAGACTTAATTTGATTCCAATTCTTTATGGCTTTCTGTGATTTCAAGCATCTATTGGTTTGTTAGAAAAATATAATAGGAAATGGGCCGTGGCAGGTGGGAGGGGAGAGGGAGGAGAGAGATAATTTAAGTTTGCAGGATGCAATTTTCCTCAATATAAACATTCTAATGCAATTTGATGCCCGTTGTGTTTTGGTGCGCCAGGCGGGAGCTTTTATTTTGCAGAATTATTTTTAGCACTTTGAGTATATACAGGGGGTAACCCAAGCCGGATGGTTGGCTGCTTATTCCCAGTGCCACGAGCTGAGCTTCAGAAATTCTCACATGCGGCACGGAGCTGGGACAAGGCTCTTGTCTTTCCTTCCCAGCTCTACACTACAGTGTTAGCATCCTCCTAACTTATGTTTGCTCTTCTTAAAATGGAATGGAGAATCGTGTAAAATCCATTACTGGTGGCAGAGCTCTTGGCGATCCTCTAGTGAAGTAAGCGTCCTGCTTTGAAGTCAATCATTAATCAGGATGTGATTAATGCTACTGAGTATACCATCAGTGTAAAAGAAAAGCCAATTAAGATATTCCTAGACAATGACTTCACTCTGCTCTAATTCTCAGGACAACTAGCAGAACAGCAGTACGGCATGCTGGAAAGTATTAACTGATTTCCCAAACTTCTGCACTTGTTCGTTTTGAATCTTCAGCCCCATCTCAGTTATGCCTAAGGCAGCTGCTTCACAAATAATGTTTCTACCTCTCCCAGCTGGAAACAGAGGTTAGCCAGTTAATGACATGACTCATTTTTTTCCATCTCTGATTTAGCTTAACGATGTTTGGGGAAGGATTGTGAAGCTGCAGCCCGTGTTGCTCCTTTTGAAGCACGGACACTGATGTTGCAACTTAGATTAACCCTACTGCAAACACAAGTATTGCTGCTTAAGGACTTTGCTCAAGGACCTTGGTGTTGAAGTTTGTAAAATTAACAAGTATTCCAGTAATTAAATGGCATATTTCTGTGTATCAGTGTAAGGTGAGGAAGGGACCTCTGTACAGCAGTACAGATTTGGGACCATGGAGAGAGGAGATTTGTGTTCTTTTGAGAGGCCAAAGACAAGACACTAGCTTTTACGGACACACCTTTGATACACTGAGATAAAAGGACTTTACCCTGCATTTATCCATGATAAATTCTGTAGGAACATCTCTTATGTCCTACTTGTTTGGTTGCTCTGTCTTTACTAGACAGATTTAAGTGGCATACTGTTTAAATGCAGGAAGAGATGAGATGAAAGGAGAAAACCCTCTGTACTTGTGCAATGTATTTCTTCACCTTCCTCCCTTTAAAGACCAGTAAGGCTCTTGGCCAGAACCCTTCTCTTCCCTCCGCAGCCACAGGAGGTGGCTGTCATCTCAGTGCCGCCCTGCCCCGGCTACCTGGCTCTGTGCTCCGTCGTCCTCTCTCATCCTGGACCCTCCGGTCTTTCATGGTTTTTTTCCTCAAAGTACACCAAAGAGCGTGCTGCAAGGAGAGCTCTTTCCTTCTACAGTTGGGTGTACAAGGTGTCAGGGAAGGGGTGAAAGCTGTGTGAATGACTGAGTATTAATTTTTGCCACAGGTAAATATTGGGAGCTAAAGGATTTAGGATTGAGAAAAAAAAAATTAATATTTTTGGGCAAACTGGACAGAAGAACAGTTTATTTTTTATCATTTTAAACCCCCACCATATAAAGTAATCTTCAAAGTATTTTTCATTTTGCATGAAAATACTGTGTTCTGCAAATGTCAAGACAAAACTTTGGGGTTTTTCCCCTCTGAATTTATTGGTAGGATTTTTTTATTGAAACAATTAAGAGAAAACAATGTGAATTCACAAAACACTTTGGTTGACCTGAATCTGTGTTTATTTAAAAAAAAAACAAAACAAAACCACAAAAACCAAAAGAGAAAAAGAGAGAAAAGAAACCAAAATAAAAAGATTCGGTTCCTTTTCTTTTGTTTGCCTCTGTGTAAGCCCATTCCTCCAGTGCTCTGCCCTTGCTGCAGCGATAACATAGCTCCTCTCAGTTTTCCCCATTCGTCTGGAGTTGCTTCCACAAACAGGTAACTCAAGTGGGCTCTGTAGCTTTCAGCACCTCCCAAAACTCACCTTTCTCACTACTGTTTCTCAGACTTTGCTCAAATGCAACAGGAGAGGGTCCCGAGGCGGTGGAGTGGGACTGGCCCCGGCACATGGCTGCCACGCAGCACATCCCTGCATCCCTGACGGCAGTGGGAAGTGATGCACGGGGGGCATTATCAGTCGTGTCAGGGTTCAGAGATTAGTCCCACAGCACGTGCAAAACAGGGAAATCCACACTTTATTAGATGTGTTCCGATTCCAGCTGCCCCTTGCTCTCCTTTTACAGTAAACTGACAGCGGGGTTTAATTTCAGCCTTGCATTAGATAAATAATCAATTTGGGAGAGAGGGCGAGGAGCTGAAGGAGCAGAACGAGGGCAGCTGGCAGGTCACCACCAGCACGCCTGCGGCGAGAGGCCCAGCGAGGCACACGGTGGCATGCTGGGTCATCTGCAGCTGTAAAATTTTATGTGAATGTAAAATTGATGATAAAACTCGAGTGTGCCAACTCCCACCGTATTTAACTGAAGCTTTTAAACCCTTCTCTGATACCCATCTTGTTCTAAATCCTCCTCCCCTCTTTTTCCCCCCTCTCCGTCTCCCTCTCTTTTTGTCTTTCAAGAGAAGTTGAGCAGTTAGAGGAAAACCGGACAAATTTCTTGAAGTTGGCCATTGAAGTCCAACAAGGGACCTGCCTGGATCGTTTATCCGCAAAGCCAAGTGGAGCTGCTGGATCTTGCGCTGAGTTAGCACAGGGCTTTTGGTATCGCGTCCGCCTCTGCCCATCGATGCAAGGGTTGCTTGCCCTGGGTGAATCGATCAATAACCTTTTACATGGCATATTTATTTTTTGAGCTTTATCTATAAAATTAGAGCTGGGCAAATCAATTTGTGTAATAGGATCTCTAGTCACAGGTCCTTTAGTGTTTGGTTTGTACCCTCTAGTGACCAGAGGTTTTAATACCTTTTAATGCTTTGGAATGGAGACAGTGTTGCCTGCTCTTGTGCTTTTACTGAGTCTTGAGATATTTGGTCTTGTGTTTATAGTCCCAGATCCTGGAGGCAAATGACTGCAGGAGAATCTTGGCTTTTGTTTTAAAGCATTTCTAGTAATTATGGTTTGGGAGAATGGCTTTAAAATGTGATCTGGCTCCACTGTAAAGACACAGGGACTAAAAGACAAATAAAAACTTAGGTTAAAAAAACCTACAACCCCTATTATTTTTTGAGCTACTCGTGCTTTTTTTGGGGGAGTGAACAACTTATACTCACAATACATGTCTATATATCTGAATCTATCTATCTGAAGATGTTCACTTCTATTTTTATCATTTGGAAACTCAGGTCTAAGCAAGGAATTGGCAAGCAACTACCATCAACTACAACAAAAATATTTGAAACTGCTCTCCCCCTCCTGTGGTGGTTCATTTTTCTGCAAATCCAATGTAAGCCTAAGTGGCAGAATGCCGGGCTGTGGAAATGGCTTTTCATGGTGAATTTATTTCCAGTTTGAAAAGCTGGAAGTGGCTGTAGGAACTTCTGCAACTGGAATCAAGGAAATGCACTTTGGGTTCTAAAGTGATGGACAAGAGGTGATGTGACACTGAGTGGTTTGGATGATAGTGATGGTTTATTGGTCAAAAAAGGGGGAGAAATGACTGTCGTTATCTGAAAGTTCTGAATCTGTGGTTTGTTTGGTTTGGTTTGTTTTTTAAAAAGGCATGAAAATTTATACACTTGTTTTTATTTCTACATTGTTTTGGTCAAACGAACATGTTACACTTCGTACAGACAATCAGAGCTAGTGGAAGACTTGCTGTGTGTCAGAGTAGCCTGCTGGACTGTGAATGCTCGTGATGAAAATGGAATGGGTACAATTAATTGTCCACAGAAACTTCTCTGTTAGTTTTTTAGGTACAGTTTTTGATTTCTGAAGAGAAACAGGCTGAATTTGTGAAGTATTCTTGAAATGGGACATTTCACACCACCTTTTATCTCTTTGATAGCAGCTGACCTTGCCCCACCATATAAAAGGAAGGGGAGAGTTTGGCGGTGGACATTAGGTCTGTTGGTGCAGATCTCTGTTAGAAACTTTAGCTTCAGTGTGAATGGGCCAGAAGTACTAAAACAGAATTTCAAAGTGAATCAGAAGGATTTCTGTGACTGTTTTTTGGTTCATAGCCCAGCAGAACTCTTGAACACATGTGCAACCTTAAGGAAGTGTGTAACATGTTCAGTGAATTTGTTTCAGCTGTGTTCACGCCTTTTTGTCAAGTACTTCCCATGAAAATTTGGACTATAAAATCCTGCTGGTATGAAGGCTTTTTCTTCTATAAAGTTTAAA
This sequence comes from Cariama cristata, assembly GCF_000690535.1. NCBI lineage: Eukaryota > Metazoa > Chordata > Aves > Cariamiformes > Cariamidae > Cariama > Cariama cristata. The sequence goes on from NW_009610319.1 coordinate 58,319, forward strand.
GTTGTGTGCAGCAGTATTCCATATCCCAAACTAACAGTTTGCATGTGCGAATCAAAGTATTAAGTTCACAGTTTTTGACCAAAGCCAATGTTTATTATGTGACACAACCAGTGTGTCACTTGCCTGTTTAATCACAAAGTTGCTTCATAAGTTGTGGAATTATGACCTGTAAAGTAGCGAGACTAGCTGCTGGAAAGAGGTTAAATGAATGAAGTAATTTGTCTGTGATAAATGATCAGCTGATCAAAATATATCACTTATTTTTTAAAGAAAATTAGGTGATGGCAGAAGAGATGGCTCGCTTATCTTGATGTCCACGTGCATGTATTCCTGGTCTTCCAGGAAATTCATCTCCAGTGTAAAAATTCACAGATTTCCTTTCTTTAGACTGGGATAACTCAGATTTCTGGATGTGAAAGCAATTTCAGACAAAGTCTAAGAAAATAGATCCTGTTTAATATCTGAAGGTCAGCACCTGTGTTGGGGAAGGGTCACCCCATCTTCTGTCAGCAGAGTTAGCAGGCTTTAAGTAGATACATTTATCCTGGGCTACATGATTTAAAGTGGTAACATTTTTCAGTAGTTAGAAGATGCCAGCTGAGTAAATAAACCCAGACCATCACGTACAAGCTCTCCTACTTCCCAAAGTTCATTAGTGATAACGAGGCTCTTGGCATTTGGATAATAAATCCATGATCTAAGGGCTGTTGTAAGCAGGTTGAGGAACTCAGATGGTGACATTAATGGTGCAAATCCAGTAACATTTGAAAAGAAACTTCTTGGAGGGGAGAGGAGGGAGGAAGAAAGGGCAGCCAAGTGTGAGAGCACGGGGGAGAACTTCATCGTCGCAACCCTCCATGCAGAGTGCATCCACCATCTACCCGCCACTCGCTGCTTCTATTTTCTGTGTCAGTTCTCTGAAATAGCACTGTGAAGAGCGTATATGAGACAGCAAGAGGTAAGAAATGGGTATGTTACCTGCCTGAACCGGTTTGTCTGGCCACATCAGTCACAGCCATCAAGTTACATGGGCCGAGAGAGTTCCCGGCTGTCAGACAAGCCCCAGTAACCGCGTGTGGATGTATGTGCTCCGTTCTTCCACCTCCACCTGTCTCACTGCAACGATTTGCTTTGCAGTGGGCTACCTGTGTGTTTGGATTGTGTGAATACATCCTAAGTCCCATTGCCGTGGAAAATACTTCTTGAAAATTTGTGCAGGCAAATGCTAAAACCCCCAGAAAAACTGTTGTAGACTTTGAGGTATTCTGGACCTCAGCGAGTCAGGGGCTGCCTGTGATTTTTGGCAACGAAACCCCTTTTCATTGCTACGTTATTAATTACCAGCTCCTCCATCAGGTATAGAAACTGTGCATATCTACTTACTATACTGATCTGATAACATCTGGCTCTCCACCAGCCTTTTCCTTGACCAGCAGAGGAAAAAAAAAAAGAAAAAATTTTAAAAAAGGGCAGTTTTGAAGCAACCCCTTTTTAAAGTTTCTTTTTCTCCTGCTTTAGGCTATGTAAAGTGAGCAAACGGCGAGTGGGCTGAGCGGGGGAGGTCAGCGCTGCTGCCCCTGCCCACCCTTCCAGGTCAGTGGTAGCTGTAGGTTTAAAGTCAGCTCTCCGGGCTTTGCCGACAGTTGTGGAAATGACTTTAGATTTTAATTTTTATTGTTCTGGAGAGTAAGTCACATGCTAACACGGACTGGCTTGTTTTCAGTGATCAGAATACTGAATTTACCTCTAAAATGCTCTAGGCTCAAGATGTTCATCTCAGGAAAATGTTAATTGCTTGAATGCTTCACGCTCTTGTACAAGAGGTTTTATTGGGATTCAGCTGTAATTTAGCAACTGTTTTTTTTTTTTTTAAAAAAAAATTCTCAATCCAAAATCTCTCCTTTACCTAGAAATAGTCACAAACTAGTTCCCATATTTCTGCTAGGTGGGTAAAAAAAAGATTTTGCCTTAATAGGACAGAAAATGTAGAAGTGCCAGAAGCTTGGTTTAGTAGAGACAAAGCAGATGCTTTTAGGTGCTTTTTAGTTACTGCTGTAGAGTGTTTGCAGAGTACCTGGGAGGTTATCGGCTTCACCCAGACACATTTTCTGTGGGTAATATTCAACTTTTTGACTCTTGTGTTCTGTGTATTGCAGCTGAATTAATTAATTTAAAAATCTGCGTCTTTCCCTCTCCAGGTTTTAGGCCAGGTGTAAATTAGCAATGTGGGTGGCAGTTAATACACCAACTAATACTGCTAGCCTTCCCCCCCCCCCCGGTTATAACGCCATCTTTGTCAAACCACCCAC
>NW_009610319.1:60646-76947 GCF_000690535.1 Cariama cristata
TCTGATCAGGTTACAGCCTAGGAAGGAGCCTGAATTAAGTTTTTCTCTCGTAGGACTATGGTGGAAAATAGAATCAAAATTAGAAGATAAATGAATAAAATCTCAAGGACGATAACTGAATAAACATGTCTGCTAAGCAATTTTCTAAGAGGAAAATCTGGCATCTCTCACTTAAGGAGAAATAGTGAGGAGGAAAGCATGTGCGGAGTCCGTAACTCTTGAGACTGAACAAGCAGAGAGGTAGAAGCTGGTTTGCAACGTCAAACGCCAGGTTTTTGGTGTAAGTAATCTAAAACTTTGCACACCAGAAGGTATTTTCTCAAGCCAGTATGACTGATCCATCTCTCTCTGTCTCACTCTGACCTCAGCGGAGTTTGCTGTAATGCTCTGCTGCCCATAGCAACGTTGAAATTACTGACCTGAGCCAAAATCACAAAGTTTAAGAGACAAGGTGAGTGAGTGCAGTGCACTGACTTTGGTTGATGAGGTCCCAGAAGATGCACTCCTTCCCCTGTCCTCTGTGTTTTAAAATGGAAATTGGACTAATATTAAAAAGCATGCAATACCGCTTAAAGTTTAAGGATAATGTGTATCCAGGCTGGTGTGCAGGTTTTTTTCCGAAGGCAGTGCTGTTGTAAGGCAGTTATTGTATTTCCTTGGGTTACGATCCTGCATTTAGAGTTATCCCCAGCCCATCAGCCTGTAAGTCAGCCCACGTACAGCTGGTCCGGTGCCTCTTAGGTTACGCAGGAGCTCTCAGCAGGCTTTGGTGGGGCCCAGGAGGACTTACGGTATTACGGGCCAGGAGCAAACGGCAGGATGTGTCCTATATTTTTGGGGACTGAGGAGAGTAAGGGGGCTCATAAAAATAAATATATTTAATAGCAGAGAATGAAACAACAAATTGAAATTGTGCTGAAATCCAATTCTGGGGTTTTATAATCCACAGAAACTTATTAACTTCAGAGACCTGTGCAAGCTGGGAAAAAAAGTAAGCTTTTCATTTCATCCCCAAAACACAGAGAATTTAGAGGATTTTTATGGTGCATTTTAGGACAATGACCTGGGCAATGCGTTTAGCTGCTTCGCTTGCCTCATAAAACCCAGTTTATACAGTCCTGGAATCAATCCTGTTCTGTTTTGGGCTTTCCAGAGCAGAGACTGCCAGTGGAAGCACTTTATGATATAGAGCTAATGTGTCAAAGGGACATAGACCAGAACTATTGCGTTCACCTCCGTGGTCAATAGGAAGCAGATATTTAAACATAAATAACCTTTGCTGTGGGATGGGGAGAACCTCTCTCTGCAGTCCAAGGTTGGAGGGCAATGGCCTGTTCTCCAGACCCTGGACTTTTGAGTTTATTTACACTAGGTAGCACAACTTGAGCCAGAGAGACACTCCAAAATACCCCCAAAAAAGGAATTTGAAGTTGGCGTGCCCTGTACGGTTGACTTAATTGTGCCAGGGATCGCCACTTTCTGGTGTTGAATTTTCTGTAGTAGTATTTGAATTTTATTGTGTACCTATTCCCTCCCCCCCAGCCCCAGTTAAAAAAAAAAAAAATCATTTGGAAATACCAAATCCATCTTGTCATTGCTTTGTAACTGCCGTAGTTTTGCTTGCATAACTTTGTTTTTGAGGGAATAAAAACACACACACACACATCCCCTCCATTTCCAGATTTAATTCTGAATCTGTGTTTTAACTCTGTTTTCCCACTCCCCATGCCGAGCGTGCAGCTGGAACCGAAAGGGCCGGACTGTCCGAAGGCTGAGGGGTGGGAACGCACTGAATATCGCACGGTTGGAGTGAGCGAAAGCCATGTCTCCTCAAGCCAGATCCCTCGCTCACCACTTGTACCTTTAATCTGGACCATTGGTTTCTTTGCAGGCTGGTTTGTTTTCCCATGAGCTTCTGGAGAAGCGTAAGGAGAAAAACATCTGGGACATGGAAGTGCAGGGTTTGACTTCAAGGAAAAAAAAAAAAAAAAAGGGTTTGGGAGAGTTAACTCTCTTTTACTCTTTTACCCACCCAAATTGACAGATTTCTGGGTTAACTTTTGAATGCCTACTAATTTTAGCCAAAGGTGTCTGCTTGTAGTTAATATTTCTGCAGCTTTGCAAGTATTCAGCTCTACAAAGAGCAACTATTATTGCACTGATATGATAACGTGCATCGCGGACACAGCTATCCCTCCCTCCAGCTGAGCAGTTGCAGCATGCACATTGCTACCCTGCCACAGCGGAGGCAAAGGAGAAAAATCGGAATTCAAGCCCTGTCTGAAAAGTAAAAGGGACAAATTAGTTTCTTGTCACTGTGCTGCAATAAATACATTGTCATTTTTATACCCCAGTGAATCATATTCTCCATTTCCCCCGTAACTATTATACAGTCTGCTGGCAGTACATCATTTTTTGGTAATTTTATTTTCGCCAATTGTTTTATGAAATTTTTGAGTTTTATGGACACTAAAACAAATCTAGCCTGCGAGTATTATAGCCCTTTAAATCACCAGCAGGAAATCTCAAGGTTCCTCCAGACTGTGAGAGAAGGAAGCTTTAGGAAAGAAAGATTGCTCCTAGCTTATAAACTGAGCAAAAACCCAGAGATAAGTTTGTAAAAGGGACATACATCATCACTGGCGAAAACCAGGACGTAAAACAACATCTCTCCGCTCAGCTCCCTTAAGAATAAAAATGGATTTTTATTTAGCAGAAACACTAAAGTAGTTCGGGAAAGGAACACACAAGCTTTTCCATGCTTTCTTAACCATAACAATCCTTATTTCCTACAGAGCCCCTGTGTCAGGCACCGCCTTGGCTAAATTGGAGTTAGTTGTAGTCCCAAACCAGTGGGAACCTGGCAGAAACTCCTAATTCTAACCTGAACGCGTGCAGCGCTTGGCTGAATTTGGTCCTCATGATGCCGAGGAAGTAGTGGCACCTGGGCACCGGGGAAAGGGGTTGGGTAAGTTCTCCCCTCTTGTCCACAACCTTTGCTAATGCTTTTCATCGCTAATCCATCTGGACTGTTTTTTGAAGGAGGTTTTCCAAGTTGCACAAAGTTTCAGGCGGCAAATGGGAGGCAGAGACCTGCAGAGCCACCCTGCTTGCAGTCAGCTTGGTGTGAAGCCCAGCCCTAGGAAGGCAGGCAGAGACCTAGGGAAGCTGCCGTGGTCCAGCCTCTACCTGGCATCGGCAAGTATCTCTGGCCTTACGGAACAAGTTACCTGGCTTTGGCTTTCTGAGGAGCAGAGGGCTATGGTTTCCAAAACTTCAATCAAAACTGAGTCGTGGTATGATAAAAGCTGATTATTTAATTTTTTGGAAAGAAGGTCTTTGCTCTTGATAAATTGCTTGATGCACTTTGCATATCTCTGAATATAAGAAAGTAAAACTAGATGAGATGGTCTTGCTTAGGTGAAAATGTTGAACAAGAACTTTCTTAACCGTAAATCCAACAGGTGCAGATGGACAAGCTCTCATCCCAGTTCTGATGTGGACTTTGCAGTCTCGAATGAACTACTCCTTTTTACTTTTCCCTTTTTTATTTGTCTCTTAATATTTTTAAAGATTCTGAAGATATTTTCATTAAATATTTGTTTCGTGAATTGGATGAAACATTGGTTTTGGACCAAATCAAATTGCTTTTGTTTCTAAGAATTTTTTTAAAAAGATAATGGAAATAAGAAATTTGAAAAATAATAATATAAAAATAGGTGCTCTGTCTGAGACCTGTGGTCCACTGTGGCCAGAAGTGGAATAATGCAACTCTATATGCATATAATATTTTTCTTGGTAAGTCCTTCCAGTAATCTATTATGTAGAAACTTATGAGCCAAAGGGAACACATTTGTTAATGACCCTTGATGGATTTTTTTCCTCTGTGAATTTATTGAGTTGAACATATGTACGCTCGTGACTTCCACAGCATAATGTGGGAATGACTTCCACTCTGTAACATGTTGTGTGATGGAAAAAAGACCAAAACACCTCCATTTTTCTAGTTTTAGGCTCCCCGTTTGGCACTCTTTTCATCTGATGCCCTACTTTTTGCTTTGCAAGAAGCTGTGAACTGTGACCACCCATTTACCAGCCTGGATGCCCATGAGCTTAAAGATTCTGAACAACATCTTATCTGGCCATCCCTTTCCCAGCCTGAGAAGCCCAGGCTGACTTCTAATTTTTGGACAAAAAAACCCCCAAACATTCCTGAGGGAATGTGCTGCTGCTCCCAGAGTGGGCTTGGGTTTACACGCTGCAGATTTGGGAGGCTGCAACAATAACTGTTGTGTGTTGGCTAAAAATCAAGAAGCCCAGGTTGACTTCTAATTTTTGGACAAAAAAAAACCCCACAACATTCCTGAGGGAATGTGGTGCTGCTCCCAGAGTGGGCTTGGGTTTACACGCTGCAGATTTGGGAGGCTGCAACAATAACTGTTGTGTGTTGGCTAAAAATCAAGAGTGGGTTGAGGCATGCTTCAAACGGCTCTTTGAAAGTCCTAAAGAAAGTCCTCTTTGAGGCCTCTTGACAGTCCTAAAGAAATGAAACCAGTAAAGGTACATCCCTCAGTAGATAGTGTTTTGGTTGCAAAACAAAACTTTCTGAAAAATAAGTACAAACTAAAATCTTTATTTTTTAAGTTAATAATCCCAGACTATGACCTTTAGACTGTATACTCTGAATAAATCAGTGAGAAATAAACATGGGGCTAATTTTCCAACTCTATTTTTATATTACCTGAACAGAAAGACCTATAGGTTTGAAAGCAAACTGACTCTGACTGTTTGCAGTCCTGGTTTTAAGATCTGCTGTGCATTTTGTCTGTTAGGAACACAGCAGCATTGCTCCATGTCTCCGATACGTTGCTGTTCGGGTGTTTCAGGGGAAGGTATCTGTAACAACCTGAGCATCACCCCCCAGGCACACGGATGGTGATTTTTCTCCTGACTTCAATAAAATCCTCAAGATGGAAGATGCTCTTTATAACTGGTTTCTATTCTAAAAGCAGCCAAACAGGTGACAGAGGTGAAGCACTTCTTAATTTGGATGGTTGTGAAGAAAAGTAAGGAGGAGAACAAGGTACAAGCAAGTGAGGAGTGAGTGAGTACATGTGCTCAGTGCGTCTTGATCCCTTCAGGAGTGCTTGTTTAAAAATGGGGCATGGCTAGGCAATAAATAGTAATGAAATTTGGGGTGTAGCTGTACAGCGCCAAAGGGTTTTACATCAGCGTGACTTGTCTTCTGATGGGAAGGGAGTTAACTCCAGCCATCTAAAGCAACTTCATGTCACTGGGGCTGTAGCCATGCTAGCAGCATCAAATGTTTTGCTGCAAAAACATACTCCTTCGGGTTTGGTTTGCAGCCTTCCTGCTGTCTGGCTCAGACCCTTTGAGAAGGGAAGTGCTCTGATGGACCAGCTGCAAGTGAATTGCAAGGAAGGATTTTGTAGGAAGAAAGTGGCCATGAAAGAGGGGCTTCCAGCTCTATTGACGGTGCTTGGGAGAGAAAAGGAAGCAGCAGGAAAAAAAACTGAAACTCGTTGTGGTAGCTGGAGAAGGTGGAGGCGTGGTGATGCAGCCTGTGCTGTCTGATGGCTGGCAGGGCTCCGGTGCTACCCCACCAAAAAGTGCCTCGTTCCTGCAGATCTGCTGGCTTCTGGCAACACGGGGCAAAGTGCCATGTACCCCGTTTGCTTCAGGAACGTTGAACTGAGCCAGATAACAAATGCACATCGCAGTTGCTCTCTGTTGCATCAGCTCTCCAACACCTCTTCTTTGAAAACAAACCCCGTGCCAGTACCCCCTCACCTCACCCTTTGCCGCTTTCTGCTTTCTCCTCCCTCCCCTCTTCTCTTTGCACAAAGTGCAGATCTTAATTTTTTATTTTTACTCTCTGTAGCTGAATCTACTTTTTTTTTTCCCCCCCTTTTATTTTTTCTTTCACGCTGTTTAATCTCAACTCAGAGCCCCAGAGCTGGTGCAGCATTACAACAGTTTTGTCATGTTGGCTGTCACCGTGCTGACAGCCCCCGTGACAGCTGGCAGATGTACAGATGATGGATGTTTTCTCCCTTGTGCAAGGACGATGGGATAAAAGTGCAAACAAACCGGGTAATAGATGGGAAAAGCAGAGCAACGTTGATAAGGCCTGGTCCTCACTCTGTGATGTATGGGAAAGCAAGCTGTGGGCAATTTGTTTCGGAGAAATGAGGGACTCTTTGTAGAGAGGGACATAAGGAAAAGAAGGAAAAAAGGAGAGAAAATAAAGAAATAATAATAAGGGGAGGGGGGGAATACCCAAAGCTTGTCTTTATTGTGGCAACCCCAGCCTGTTGTTATGGCAATAGGCAAATCTAATTTCAAGGACAGGCTTGGGGTCCTTGGTCATGCCTGTGCCTGGCATGCAATGAGGGATCCCGGGAAGAGGGAACACTGGCTTTGTCTTTGCTTGTTTCTGCTGCTTCACTCATCTCTCCGCTGGCTTGCCAAAGCACCTCCTGTTATTTATGGTATCTAGGCACCATCTGAAAGAGCTAACAAATGACTACGCAGGGTACGGGCAGGCAGATAAACTTTTCAAGCCACTCACTTAAACTGGATAGTTAAGAAGTTCACAGACATGTCCAGCTTCCCACGAGGAGGCTGCTGATCTCTCAAAGCCTGCGGTGGCTGCGTGCTGGGCTCAGCTCTGGAGGCTCCGACTTCAAGGCGAGCCCTTCCCATTGGTGCTTTGCCCCCCAGCTCCTGCCTCCACAGCTGCCTTCCCCACCTGGAAGGAGGAAGATGCTGCCAAGGGGGCACTGGTGCAGGTGGCCCTGATCCGGGGGTGATGCTCACCTTGTCCCTGAGGGCAGGGAGCTCTAGGCTGGGCCAAAGTGAATGTAGGTGATGGGGGCTGGCAAGATGCTGCTGCCGCAGTCCGACACGTGGACCCGGCTGTCGGAGAAGGTCAGACGTCCTCCAGCAAGTGTGCAAGGCAGGGAGGAGGATGCTCGTGTTACAGCCTCTGCTGTGTGTCTTCTAAAGAGAGACTGAGCACTGGCAGGCCCTTTAAAATGCAAGGAATGTCTTCCAGGGCTCCCATATGGATCCTGAATATTAATACCTCGGAGCCGTTATTGCTAACATGGATGTACGTGCCCTCATACACCCACTTACCAGCATGTACATTTTCGGGACGCCGTCGTCTCCCCTCGCTTCCCTTCCACCTTCGGTTCTATCACTGTCAGGGACTTATTTAGGCCCATAATAGTGATAATTTATTACAGCACACTTCCTACGGTGAGTAAATAAGTCTGTCTCCCTTAAACTCCCTGGGCAATTAGAAGAATGAAAGACTGTGCTGCGTATTAGCATTTATTTTCTCCCAGCATTTATACAAGGCCATTTTCTTGCTGACAAATTGTGGGGCAAATTGTTCTCGAGAAAGTCTGTCAGATGAAAAGGTGTTATGATTAAACTGTTGGCGTAAATTTGGGTGACAATAAATCCTTTTATTGCATTAACTGGATTTATTTGCTTGCAACTACCATTAAGGATTCGAAAAAACAATAATAAACAGGTTGATTTTGCACCTGCTTAAGGGTAATTAATATGCACTCTAAAAATAGAGAGTCTGCTTGAAAAAAAAAAAATCCATTTAATGATCTAGAGGCTGCTGATCAGGAAATGGATGTAGAATTAGCTGCATATGTATGTTGACATTGCATTAGTAAAAATCCTAAAATGCAATGATGATGCAGTGGTTCTGGGAAGGGCTCTGTTCAAGTACAAGCTGGAAGGGCCTAATTCTGCAGACCCTTCCCTGAGCAAAGACTGTCCTGTCTAAGAGGCCAGTGACCCAGTGGCTTTTACACCGTGTGTGTACACCAGTTTTACGTCCCAGGAGAGGATGTACAGTTCAAGTATAAGCTGGAAGGGCTTGATTCTGCAGACAATTCTGCAGACCCTTCCCTGAGCAAAGACTGTCCTGTCTAAGAGGCCAGTGACCCAGTGGCTTTTACACCGTGTGTGTACACCAGTTTTACGTCCCAGGAGAGGATGTACAGAGGCAGTGGTGTCAGGTCTGCTTCATGGATGTGCTCTGTGCCCAGCTGGGGTGGGACACGGGGGAGCAGGCTCTGTCCCAGGGCTGCTTTGGGACGGCTGCTGTGAGCCCCCGTTGCTTACAGCCAGCTGAGAGTAAATTTGGCAGGGTTTAATGGCACTTTGTTGTTGACCTGTCTCTGCTTTTGCTCCAGCTCTGTATCAATTCCAGCTTAGAGGGGATTTACAGGGAAGGTTTTGCTGCTAGTGGGCTGCTTATGGAAAGGGCTTGTGTGCTCCGAGAAAAGAAAAGCAACTTTTTGTTTCAGTAGGAGCCTAGAGCCAATTATCCCTGTTGCCAGCATGGATAAAAGGAAATGACAATATTAGTTTACCTATGTTAAAAAAAAAAAAAAAAAAAGAAATTGAATGGGAGAAAATACATTGAAAAAATGTCTAGAAAAGTTACAGGAAGAGAAAGTCCTGTATGTCAAAAACATCAAAAAAATTTGTGTTGCTTTGGGAAAGGAAAAACAACAGGTATTATGAACATAGAAGGATGAGATAAAGCTAAAATAGAACTATCAAGATCAAAAATGTGTAAATTGGTCATGTATTTAGGTGGGAAGTTAGGTACAGGTAAAACTTTGGGATGTCTTTTCCAGAAAGGGTTTTGGGGAAGAGACTGTATTAATTCACAGAAGGCCCTTGGTAGCCTTCAGAAGGGACTGTAGGACAGGACAAGTGATGTCAACTTCTGGATATCCACCTTGTTTCCATCCCTGCAGGAACTGAGTAAAGAACCATCAATGGATAAGTGTCTTCTGCTGTCCTGGGTTCATCTCAACATTTTGATCTCCCACTTTCAGTGTTGAATGAGACTCTTCCTCCCTGCCCTCAGCCTCCTCTGTAGAGACATAGAAAAGTAGTCACGGTTAGTTGAAATAGCTAATAGATATTAGGGTAGTGATAGCTAAAAGAAATAGGAGCCTGGCAGCATATTCTGGTACTTCTGCTGGTGTTGAAGACATCTGAGATGCTTCCTTGATAGATCTTGCTTCATCCTCTGAGTTAAGCTGTTTGCTGGGTTGGGAAGGGGGAAGGGATCACGTTAGGGGATGCAGCTGCAGCGGCACGGGGCGGGTGTGTTTGCTGGTGCCGTTGGGGTGGCTTTGCCTGTCAGAGTCCCTGCAATTTATGATGCTGCTGTTTTCTCCTTCTCTTTGCAGCACTCAATAGTTTATGGCTTTTTGGCTTTGTGTGGAAGCTCTTTAAGCTTGTTAAGGGTGTGGGCGAGTGTTTTGTGGCCTGCGGAGGGGGGAACAGCTGCTCTGTAGACCCTTCTGGAGGGGGCTCAGGCTGGGTGGTTGTGTGCTTTTGCACTCTATCCAAATTAAAACCACCAACCCCGCTTTTTTTTCTTTTTTTCCCCTTTTGTTTTCCAACTGCTGTGGTTCTGAGGAAAATCTTCAAAATGAGAACAGATTCTTTAGCTGAAGAAGAGAAAATTCGGCTCATGCTTCTGCTATTGCTTCCCGATGGCTACGTGGAGTCATTTCTTTCTTGCCTGTTTAGCTTGAACGTGCAGACAGTGTAACTTCTTGCCAGTGCTTTTAATACCCAAGTTCATTTTACCGTTACCCTGGTTTGCCGGCTGTGAGCTGGTAAGACAATATAAATAATTTTGTGCGTATTAAACCAGCCATGTTGGAGGAGAGTCATGGGTGATTTTTATTCCTATAATAGAAGTATTTCTAGCTGAGGGATGCGAGGGCCGTTAGTGAGTTCCAGACACCATGGCTTGCGAGTTAGTTGCTGTGCTACAACCAGCCACATCTTGTTATGGTGTTTTTCTGGCTCGTAGGGCGGTAGTGTGTTACAAGTAGAATTGTTTTTCTTTAATGTTTTAAATATTTTTCCACATCTTTAATATTCTTCCACACTCGCTAAATAAGAGGGACAGTATGTATGCTGCCACAGTAATGACTTGTGAATACGTGCCATTGATTTTAAATTATGCATTTTGGGGAGTGATTTGCTGTGGCAGCTACTATGCAGAGAAGGGCTGAGATGATTTCACAGCCACTTTCCAAAGCAGAGCAGCTGCTTTTCATCTGCGTTTGGCTTAGACATTGTGTTTAAGGTGTCCCCCTCTATAGAGAGCTGAGTAGCCAGGTTTGCACTAGCAGTCGTGTTCCTGGGTCCCAACCCTGCTGCTGTGACCTACGGGGGTGTCAGGGTTAGAGAAGGAGAAGACTTTGACCACTCATTTCCACGTTGCTGACAGATCTCCCTGGCTTTATTTGTCCCAACTGTTGGACCTCTCGCTGCCACCTTTGACAACCCATCAGCCTCTCCCATGTCTAGAGCTAGTTAGAAATATTTCAGCCAAAACTATGTTGGGGAAAATGCTGATAATTCGTAACAGGGATTTTTTTCCAGGAATGTACCAATTTGAGTAACGCCTTCAATTGGAAGGTTTCTTAGATACAGGATTGCATTGAATTAGGTTTCTGCCTTAATCCAGAAGAGGCACTTGGGAACTCCCTGGGACAGGAGGACTGGCTGTTTCAGATGCTCAGGTGGGATGAGGGCAGGCTGCCTTCAGAGTCCTGCTGTCAGAGGCTGTTGACCATTTCAAGGCAATGGCACTGGTTTTCACTTCTCTCTGAATTTTATGGTAAGTAGCTCATGATTTATAATCCTGAGCTTATTTATTACAGCAGTAAGTAAGGCTGAGACCCAGGGGAAACCTCCCTGGGCTGTGCATGCAGAGCAGCAGCAGGTCCTCCCCTCCTTGCCCTTTGCTAAGACCAGAAAGTTGTGACACGTTGCTTTTTCTTTCTTTTTAAAGATTTCTCACCCAGGTGCAGAAAAGTCTTCCTTCTTTTAACCTTGAACATTTTCACAGGGTAAGTGCACATGTTTCTATGCTATTCTACTATCATTGTTTTGTTGCATAAGATTGTTGCATATTAATTAATTTGGTACAGAAGTTTTCAAACGGGGGTGTGTGGAGCAAAGTGGCTCCTGTCGCAATTTGACAAGGTTATCGGAGGGTAATGTGGTAAATATTTTTCATCCATTAGCAAATTATAAAACCAGTGCATCACACTGCTGCTTGGCATCAAGGAAGGATGGAGAGCAAGAGCATGGTTGTTAACTTAAGAGGTAAGGTTCCATCACTCCTCTGGCTCATCTGGGAGAGAGGGCTCGCAGTAACATCTGACTTGAGCACAAACATGTCTTGGTATTAAAACTAACTATCCAGATCAAAAAAAAAGCAGCAGATCTCTTCAGATTTTCCATCTCTTTCCATATATGCTCTCTTCTTATTTTCTTTTCTCTGCCTGATGCCCATTCTCTCTTGCTGAGATTTTCCCTTCATTTTTTGTTTATCCCAAGTCCATAAAACCAGTACAAAATATTAGAAGCACCATGGACTGCATCAGTGCTTGGTTTGCATGCTCCCTTCCCTCCTCCTGTGCAGTCTGACCTGGTTGTTGAGACCAAAAAGGGATTTTTTTCTGTACAGGACCTCATTCTGCATTGACCCCTCATCATTACTGTAATAAAAAAGATTAATAATATAAATTGTAAACTCTACTATAGTATTAAATATAGAGCACTGTAATTCTGTGCAGTTATTCTCTGCTTTTCCTACAAAAAGCAGGATTCAACCTCTTTATGTGTAAAATGATACTGAACCATAACTACCTTATAATATTGCTACATTGCTCTATAGTCCTAAACACCACAACTTTTGTCAATTTTACTGGGTAGGTTTCATTCTTACCATAAAAAAACACAGTAATTTTTAATAGGGCAGAAGAAAATGACTCATAAAACACTTTGGATGGACTTGGCTGTATAAACCTGGGGCCTGAGTCTTCCTTGCCTGTCTTCTGAAGGACATGAAATTCATATCACCATACTCTCAGTAATCTCTCCTCTGCGTTCAGTCACTCAGAGATGAGCGTGGGTGCACCCATAGTTCGGGTGTACTTCGTATCAGGAAGGCGCTTCCGAAGCAAATCTCTTGGCTGTCTCCACTTACTGCATTTTGGTTTGCTTTCACGTCTGAGTGGCTGACCTAAATTCCTTTAAAACCAAGTGAAACGGAAAATGCTCTTCAAGCATGTGACTGCAGCCACTAAGGGGCATTTTGTCCACGGGACGAGGCTGGGGCTAATCTGGAGCAAAAAACCTCTGAGCTGTGGCTAGTGTGGGTGTCAGGTCCTGGGGAGCAGCTCCTCTTCTCTTGGTCTGCACTCCCTGGCAATGCAAAGGTGGCCCTTTGGGATGGGGGACGTCACCTGCTGAGGTCGGACCTGGACGGGAGACCTGATGGGGCCATCCTGTTGGGACTTTGGGAGCTGCTCGTGCCCTGATTTGCTGTGTTTTGGGGTGCAGGCCTCCATTCCAAAGGGCATTTTTAAACAGAAGATGTTTATAGCTTTCTGCTGTGGGCTGGTTTGGAAAACACAAGCTCTCGCTGGCAAGCAGCATTCTCAGCAAGCAGACGTGGCATGGCATTAGAGCAGACTATAGCCATCGAACACACAGGCACGTCCTTAGCCTTTGCCAGGCTTCTGAGACTTTTTGCAAGGTTCGACTTACCCGTTCACGACACATGTAAAAGTTTTGAGATTGTTGTTTCTCTTTTGGCTTGCCTCCCCTTGCTCACCCACTGCCATACAGATGGATTTGTTCCCTCTGATGCTTCCCCTTCCAAACCGTAGTGATCTATGGATGCTCAGAACCGGAGCTACATTAATGGTGAAGACCCTGCAGCAATGAGGCTCGAGTTCAGTGGAACTTCTGTCCGTTTAATTAAGAAATGCTACTCATACAGAACCGAATGCACTAACCTAATTTACTGCCATGTCTGTCTGTCTCTCTGTCTAGCCTTTTGTCTCTCTCTGCATCCCACACAATGCCATTGTATCTTATTACTCCAGCTAGGTAGATTCTTGCTTGGCTGAGCCGAGATCAAAAAGTAATTTTTCTTTTTGCAACAGCCGATTAGAAATTCATTTATTTTTCACATTAGACATTTGGCCAACATCTCCCTCCCCCCCAACAAACAGATCCCCCCCAACTTCAGCGATTTAGCTCCATTTGTATAGTCTGCATAATAGAAGACAGTGAGCCTGTTAGAAAAATGTGGCCCAGGGCAAAAATTAAATGCAGAATCATGTATCAGAAATGAGATGTATTTACTATTGTTTTTGAAAATTAATGGTGCATTTTTAGTTTTTATAATGTAATTTAATGATGCAATTCATCTAATAAAAAAACACATTTTAACTCAGTCATACAGACCTACTGGGGCAAGACAAAATGTACCTTTCAGATGTAAGACTTTTTAAAAAATGCTTCAGGCTCTTTTTTTTTGAATGCAAAAAAGAGAAACTCTTTGCGTGCTTTGGCTAACAGCTGGGGTATCAGCAGGAGTCCAATAAAAAGGACATTTTTCTTTCTAAATATTGGTGTTTGTGCAGCATACAATAATATTATAAATGCAGCAGTGGGTTTGAAGTACAATGCTGCAGCTGATTATAGAATGCCATATGGTGCTGGCATGTTAAACTGATACAGATTGAACACGGACTGTAGCTTTAAATGCTGTGGACCAGCGATTGCACTAAACTAGAATAAATATACTATAAAGTGTCAATATAGGGAACTGGCACGTTCGGCAGCAAAAAGCAAACTGTGTCAAAATAATATGAACTGATTGAAAAAAACCCCACCAAAGGCAGCCCTGAGCACATGCTCCTTCCCAAGAGCGGCCCTTGGTGGGTTGTGGGTTGGGGGAAAGTCCTCACCCACTTTCTCAGAGCACTATTTGACTTCAGTAACTCAGGAGCGAGGGCTGGGGTAGCCCCGGGTGCCCCAGCAGTGTGTTTTACCGGGCGCCAACGGATTGCAAAGCACAAGTTCTGCTCCGGCTCTGTTGTAGGGAAATGCCCGTGCTTCTGTTTTTTTGTGTTTAGAACATGAAAACCCCCTTTATCCATTTTGCATCATGATTTTAATTTGCTTTGCAAAGTTCTTGTATTACACGGGCTCTTGTAAAGTGAACACAGGCAGATTTGCCACAGATTTTAAAACCTCCTAGAAGTGCAGTTCTGTAATGGGGGCAAGATCGGCTAAAGGGGTGCTCCCTGCTCCTCTTCCCGCTGGCGCTGCCAGCTCCGCTGGGATTTAGGTGCTGCAGAAAATGAACCTAGCCAGGACACAAAAAGGTGAGGTTTTGCCTTAAGCACTGAGCTGGAGGTGAGGGGAGTGCAGAGGTGAGAGGATGGGGCTGCCTTTTTCAGTAGGAACAGAGGCTTATGGTTGACTTCAACTGATCACGGTAATTCCCACTTACTTTTTAAAAGGTGCTCCTAGAAAATACTTTTAGGTTTCATTTCCAGTTTTAAAATACACCCTTATCTGCTTTTGCAAAACCTTCTTTTACAGACAAAACTTTGAGTTGTAGCTAAACGTATAGTATCTAATACTGTTTTAAGAAACTTCCTTCTTATGGATATTACAAAACATACATTTACCAGAAAGAATTGAACTTAACTATAGCAAAACTACCAATCTGACACTGAAGCAAATTTTGGTACAAAGCTGCTGAAGGAGGAGAAGTCTATTCATTTGTGGGTGAATTAAACATCCATTTTTCTTTGTTTCTTGATGGTGGTGCATGATTTCCCAGAGGGCACAAGGAGATGGCTCCCGTGACAAGGAAGAGGGGAGCTCTCTCATAAACTCTGGCATGGCGCTCCTTGGGGGATGCCCTTTGCTGTATGCGTGAGGTTTGGTAAAAGCAAATGTCAACCAGTTTGGGTCTACCAAGGACTCCATTGTTTAAGTTCCTGATCATTTTGTAGGCACACAGATAAAATACTCAGGTTGGGTCACTGTTTGGGCAGGTTGCACTGAATCCCAGGATTAGCTGCCTTTTCCCTTCCCCTTCTGGCCCATCTCCATTCCCACATGTTATTCAGCCTGAGCTTTGGACCCAGTGGATGGATTTTGAACCATCCCAGCCAACACGTCCTCACTCCTGCTCTCCCCAACCAGTCTTGAGCAGGTGGTCTTCCTGTGCCCCATAATCTGAACAACATATAGCAATGTGCCCAGGTTACAAATGTAACAGATTATTTTTTATTTATTTTACTTTTCAATGGAACTAGCTAGATAAATTTATGACCATCGTCATGTTTATAGCTTGAAGCACCGGAGCTGGGTTGATCCCAGCACTTGATTTGCAGCTGGACAAGGAGGTCCCTGGCTCCCATAGCACCGGTGTCCTGTGCTGTGGGGTGGCTTTATAGCACTTGGGCTTTGCTTTGCCTCCTTGATGGTAGGTGCCAGGTGCAACTGGGACTAATCCAGTCTTGGCTAGCTGGTAGCAGAACCTAGGCTTTGAAGGCCTTATGTGTGTTGTGGATTTTTCTTTATTTTTATTTTTTTTGTCACCTGTATTGGATTTAAAATCTAGTGAGACAGAAGTCTGATTTGATGTGGCAAATCCTATATAGGGCTTGATATTGAGAAGTCAGTGGTGCTTATGAACTTAAGCCAGGAATAACCCTTGTGGTTTACAACTGAATAGTCCCTGACTCAAAGAGGCTGCAGACTAAGTAAAGTAAATTATTTGATGTAAGGAATATCTCCGGTTGATCTATTCAATACAGAGGTAGATCACTGCTAGTATCTGACCTCTAGATGTATTTTGTATTGTGAAAGAAGCTAAAAAGCGATTATTGAGTGTTAGAATTTTTCATTGCTATGGCTTGGTGTAGGGTTTAGCAAATAAAACTGCTCAGGACAGAAATCTGAAAGTGGGCAGGCTGGAGTCATGGGAATGTTACACAGAGAGTGAGTTACTCACATGGAGAGACAGAGGTAGATGATAAAATAAACACGCTTCTTACAGCTGAAGTGTTCATTGACTTTCAATGTGGTGTCCTGGTTTCGGCTGGGATAGAGTTAGTTTTCTTCCCAGTAGCTGGTACGGTGCTGGGTTTTGGATTTAAGATGAGAATAATGTTGATAACACAGGGATGTTTTAGCTGTTGCCGAGTAGTGCTTACACTAAGTCAAGGACTCTTCAGCTTCTTATGTTACCCCAGCAAGGAGGAGGCCGGGGGGGCACAGAAAACCGGGAGGGGACACAGCCGGGACAGCTGACCCCAGTGACCCAAGGGATATCCCATACCGTATGGCGTCATGGTCAGCGTATCGTTGGGTGGAGTTGGCGGGGGGGG
>NW_009610319.1:76978-98137 GCF_000690535.1 Cariama cristata
CTCAGGGACTGTCTGGGCATCAGTCAGCCGATGGTGAGCAGTTGTATTGTGCATCACTTGTTTTCTACGTTCTTTTATTTTTTTGTTATTTTCACTTCCTTTTCTGTCATATGCAACTGTCTTTATGTTTTACCTTTTACCTTTATTCCGATTCTCTTCCCCATCCCACTGGGGGGCAGTGAGCGAATGCTGCCTGACAAGTTAAACAGCAACACATGGGGAGTGAAAGAGTTGAGACAGACCTTACGTGATAAAACAAATTTTAAAAATTAAGCTAATTTGCTGGAGGCCTCATTATTGGTGCAGGCTGTGTATCAATAAATTGGCACAGGATTTCCAAAAAAGCATCGCATAATTTTTCAATGAGAAATCCGAGTGCCTGGGAGATGATGTTATGGTGTGAATTACATTGCAGAGCGGTTGTCAGCTGTCCTTGTCAGCACTTTCGCAGATGCCGTAATGCGCAGTAAATGCTGTGGCTGTGGCTATTTAGGTTTACTGTGGTGGTGGTGGTTTTAGGGGAAGCACCACAAACTAATAGCTAAAGAAACATGTCCCTTTTTCTTCAGCTACCCTGTCCCTAAACAACACTTCACGTGCTGCAAGTTACCACTACTGTACCTGTGGCTATTTCTTCTCACCTTTTAAAATTAAGGATGTGTGTCTTTTTCCACTTTTGCAGGTTTAGCAGCAGAAGAGCAGTGTTTGGGCTGACTCTCCCATTAGTGTGCTAATACTGGCACAAAGGATGGTGAAAATATAACCCTTTTTGAGGTTACAATTACAGGTTTTGATTGCCATCTAACTACATGCAGCCTGCTCCACAGACCCCACCTGAGGTCAGGACTCAGTGTTATTAAGAACTACAAAAGACAGTGTCCCTGCTAGATGAACCCCATGGTTTAAATCAGCAGGGGAAAAGAAAACAAGTGTTTATTTTGTTTTCCAGATCAGAAACGGAGTTGCAGGAAGACTGAAGGACTTTTGACATAAGTATCTCTTGTGGGGCTGTTTCCCAGTGACTCACGGAGACGTTCCTTGCTGTACCAAATAACACCAATAGCAAAGAAATCCCAAGTGGGATCCAGGATAAATAACTTGGGCTCCCTGGACATCTGACAAGTTCTAAGTCAATAAGGGACCCTGCTATTCAAATGTTGATTAGAAGTAGTCTTTTTTTGCTAAAATACAGAAAAACTGACAAAGCACAGCTTTCCTCCTCCCAGAATGAACCTTTCCAGATGACTTGTAGATTTTGTACAGACCAGGCGGACTGTCTATGGCCTTACACAGGGGATTGCCCTGAAACCTGCTCGTGACCATGTGTGTGCTGTCAGGGGGATGTCAGTGCTGCGTGTGGTCTTCTGACGTTACTGGCAATGCCCGAGGGGTCTCATCTCGCCCCGGGAGGACCCTTGGCAGGTGGGTGAGCTGATCTTACTGCCCACAGGTTCAGCTCTGCTTAATTTCTACTTCCTCTTATGTGTTATTCCATGAGAGAAAATAAACCAGATGAGTAACTGAGTCATCTTCTGGGGAACTTGTGGTCACCCTGCCCCAATCTGGGTTAACAACAGTCTGATGTCTTAAACTGCGCAGCTTATAAATGCAGTTTATAAATGCCTTTCATTCATGGTTCTGAAATGGTTTATTAATGGGAATAATCTCATCGTTTGTAATGAACCAGCTTGCTATGAGTGTTTCAATATTACAGAGAAATTCTCTACCCAGGAGACATCTTTCACCAGGAAATATGTAAATGGGTAGCAAACCAATCTAAGAGTCCTTTGTAACTGGTTTGCAGCCCAGATGAACTGGTCACAGCGTGCATCTGAGTGTTAGCCATGCATTGGTGTCTGAAAGCTCTCCTTTCCTGCAGTCGGCCAGGGAACTAGACTCTGGATCCCGAGCTCATGTCGAGTTCATCCTCCTGGCTCTGCACTCCTTGCCCTGAACCCCCACACAGCTTTGCTCCCACCAGTGCGCTGGGTACCCGCCTGACTCCGGGTCAGCTTGGCACCGCAACAACCTGCTCGCTGTACGCATCTGGGCTTCCTCTCCTCAGGATGGTTTTGCAAGTTTTAAAGACTGCTTTGTCGCTGTAATTTATTTTTTTTTTTAAATGTCCTCCTTATTAACCTCTTTTCAAGTGAGCGAAGGCAGTTGGTAACTCAGCTCTGTGAGCTGAAGCCCACCAGAGCCCACTCTGGCTGGAGGATCAGTGTTCCTGGCCATCAGGCACCTATTGCAACTTCTCCTCTTCCCTGCAGATGGTACTGTCTGACCATTTTGCAACCATCCACGTTAGGTACCCGCACAGATATTGGGGTGACTTTTCCAAGGGTGTGCAGGCACCTCAACAGGCCCAGCAGCCGCACCGTAGCTGGGCAGCACGCAGCGTTCACCTGCTCGTGGGTGGGTGCAAGGGCAAAAGTCTTGTCTTACCCAAGGGATACCCGATTTCTGGGTGGGTTTGGGAAGGTCAGGCACCTACATGGGAAGCAGGAGCCCAGCATCTTCCTGAGACAGTGCTGGGGTGCTGTGTCAGGGGGAGTTTGTAAGTACCACACTCGGCAGTGTGGTGAATGGCTAGTGTTAACGTAGGCAGCCTGGGGTGGTGGGTAATAAATTCCCGAGGGAATTTAATAGCTTTTTCTGGGTAGATGGCTAGAGTTTTTTGTGTGATTTAATCAACTCCTCATCGGCTGAAGCTGCGGTGCTGCTGTGCTGGAGAAAAGCAACTCTGGGGACTCTGGGTGGTGATGCTGGTTTCTTCCAAGAAGCTGTTATGTGAAGCACGAGGCTAAGAAGGGAGTAGTGGGCTTATATATACATTTCATGCTTCTGATTAGGTTTTTGTGATATGTAACTCAATGTTTTGCTTGTTCACAAGCCTGTATTAGAGGCACTGCACTAGCCCTGGAGTCAGTCCTGCTGTACAAAGGTGTGGGAAGAACATCTTGTCTTTCGCGGGCTTAAAGACATGTATATCTGCACCAGTGGTCTGCTGTGTCCTCTGCAGTTTTCCTGTGCTCTGGGAATGATGCTGTACGGAGTCAGCAGTGCTCAGCTCATTGCTGGGAGACACTCAGTTGTGTTTTCCCTTTTCTCTGCACATATCCTCATTTCAGTCCTGAAATCACAGTGCCCCTTTGAAGTCAACAATGTGGGAAAACATCTCTCTTTCACCTTTTCCCTTCGGATCAGGTCTGCAGTGTTAGTCAAGGCTGAATGTACGTAGCTGTAACCTGGATAAGGAGGTATTTGGCTTTTTCCACCGTGCTGCGGACACCCTGGGCAGCAACGATCTGCTCTCTCGGCTGGCACACACTTGTGCATCTCCTGGCTTTACCAGGGAGCCCACCACCACCCTGTTGGCAGTCATTGCTCAGGGTAAAACAAACCGCAGACAACAGCGTGGCATCAACTACAGCTGTTTTGCCCTATGTTTAAGCAACGCAGCGGCAAGCGTCGGCAGCACAATGTGTAGTATGTGTGTACCGCATGTTCACAGGGAGATGTCTTTGTAAAAAGCACCAGAAACAGGTGTCCCTGTATCTGACTGAAATTCATTTGGCTTTTGATTTCTTTGCAGGCTTGCCTTGTGGATGAGGTGTCAAGAGCTTTGAACTTCTCCAGGCTGGAGGCTTCGGGTCTTCGTTCGTGGCTCATCTCCTTTGGTGCAGAGGCTGTGCCACATGCCCCACTTCCACCGTGCCGGTGCGAATAGCTCCCACATGGTTGCATCGAGCGACTTCTGGCTGAATTCAGCTGTGCAAAGTCATAATGATCTCCTGGTAGACCTATTGCTGTTTCTGTCTTGTTGCCAGGCGCTTCATGCTTAAGCTTTCATCAGATCAATTTTCTTCCTTTGAAAGAAATGTAGTAGGTTAACCTGTGTGCGAGGGAAATGGAAAACACTCCTCTGTCTCTCCCCAGTGCGTTGTGCAGGTGTCGAGGGGCTTAGAAAAAGTGATAAAAGCAATTAGTCTTCTCTGGAATTGAAGGAGAAATAGCATCCAGCTCAGAGGTTTGTCTGCATTCACTGTAAGCCTAGTAACATCGGCTGGGTCGTTGGATGGAGGCTTGTGAAGGGTGGACGGGCAAGTGAATGTTGAACTGGGTGAATTTTACAGGTTCTTGCTCTTTTCTAGAGCCTCATGTCTCCTATATGGACTTCCCATCCCCAGCCCCCTGCTTCAAGGAGGTGAAGATAGAGAAGGAGGGGTAGGGAAATGAGGATTGATCTTTTTGCCTGTGGGAATTAGCTGGGTCTCTTGACTCTGGAGAGGGAAGATGTTCGGTGTGGGCTCTAGAAGCAGGACCAAACCAGGAGGTGGGTTCCCCTCCAGTAGTGTTTCTGCAGGATTTTGCCAGTTTGTGTCCACAGCTCCAAAGCCCAAAGTCCTCCCTGCCCAAAGGTCTCAATTTCTCCCCACTGACCGCTCGTTGCTCTGAAAACCTCCACAGATTCGAGCAGCTCAAAGGCAACAGAGGCACCAGATAAATCATTCCCCCCCCCACTTCTCCCCCCTTCCCCCCAACCCAAATGACTGAAGTGTCTTTATTATTTAAAAACAAAACAAAAAAACCACACAAAAGAAGCCCTAGTGAGAGAGACAGGCGCAAAGCAAAGGAAAAGGAGAGGTTTAGGCAGCAAGCCACAAATAAGCACCATCAATCATAGTGCAGTCAAAAATGTACATGTGTTGGTACCTGCTATTTATTGGCAGTACTCGGGAAGTCTCCTGAGTACAATCTTCAGGGTTCCTTAGGTAAATAAATAAATAAAAAATATTCCATGTTCCTCTGAAAAACTGCTTGTCAGCACTGGAATGGCAGGTGCATTAACTCCCTAAGAACCAGATTATGCCCTGCATGGCAAAAAAATGCAAACACAGAGAAATAAGATGTCAATCAACTCCTGTATCCTCTCAAGTTATTTTGATAGGAAGTATTTTGAAATATAAATACAGCCTGTTGTATAAATGTGTCTAGGAAACAAGGAGGATACAAAGATATACATGGTCTAGTTATTGTATTTGCATGTTTACCACAAATTTACATCCCTCTGACATATGATTTTTTAAATTCTTTTCATACTCCCCAAGGATAGCTGAAAAGTTCAGACGTATTTAGTACCACACCCCTAGCTGCAGTTGTTCCCTATCTGCAGTAAGAAAGTTTGGCTTGAGAAGTCGGCCCAGTGCTACCAGACCTCCCAGCAGCCGCCCGCGCTCCCACTGTCCCGCTGCCCCCTCTACCCCTAAGGCCCACCTTGAGCCCCTCCGTGGGCTTCCTCTCCCTCCCATCACCCTCCCAATCCCTGGCAAACACCATCCTGGTGCCACCTGACTGCCCGCTCACCCCTCAGCTCCTGCGCCTTACAGCTCTGAAATATTTCCTCTGAAATACTAAAATCCCTCTCTGAGAGCTACTGTCTTTTTCTCTTAGATCTATGCTACACTCTCCCTTCTCTTGGCTTTGCTTTTTTTATCCTTATCTGTGGATTTTGAGTTGCTGGTGATGTGGCCTTGGCTATTCTGCTAGAGGTCCTCTAACATCTCCGGAGCTGCACCCCATCCTTCTACTCCTCCCTGCTCCTTTTCATACATTATTTTCTATTTAATCCAGGAGAGTGACATTATTCCCAGTGGAAGTCCTGAAGGAGCAAAGTCCTGTCCCAGGATGAGCAAAGGTTGCACAACCTAGTGCCAGAAGACAAATGGATTTGGGGAAATGGCCATTAGCCCTTCCTTGAACTTGACAATGTGTTTCCTAAGATTCCTATCACATATAGGAAGACGCTGATTATTTTTAGCTGTGGGTGAGCCAGCTGTTCCTACGCCGACCTCCAACCCTCCCAAGGACAGCAGAGACATCTGCCTGCTTCTGCTCGGTCCTTCTGAGGGCTCCCCGGGGCGGGCGATGCCCGGGCTCCGCATGACGGAGGTGAGGAAGGAATGAACATGGGGAAACGTCTTCTCATCTATAGGTGCTGCTCAGCACCAGACCTTGCAGGAGGGTTTCTTTTTCTCCAGCACCTTGGTCTTATTCAGTAGACCCATATATAGCATCTGGCTGACTCTGACGGTCTCCTTCTTGGTTTTAGTATAACCAGTGCAGGTAATAAAGTGTTAGGGGAGAGGTTTTACTGCTGAATGACTCCTTGTAGTTCATTACTACCCTTCCTTCCTTCGTTTACCTGCAATAAGTCCCCCATTTAGCTCAATTCAAATTACCTGGGCTATATCCATGCCTGCCACAGCCATGTCCTGGAGTGTGAATTAGCCATGGCTGGAGCAGGACTGGCTTTGCATGGCTTGTCCGATGACAGTGAGCCTGGGTGGCAACTGGGCCAGTTTCAAACGGGTCACCTGGAGGCAACCCGCTGCTTTGCTGTGAATTTGTGGAGCCATTTACTTCTCCGTGGGCGGTATTTTGATAAGATGCGCAGTGCGTTGTATGTCTGGTGCTGCCCGTTTTGTCACATAATGGAGATGTTTCTGAAAGAACTCACTTTTTTTTTTTTTCCTGGCTTGATTTTAAATTAATGAGGCTCAAAGATTTATGAGCCTCCCAAAAATACATCTTCAGGGATGCCCCTTGATCAGCCTGAACACAGAGTGGCGATGTGAATTTTGAGCATGGTTTCTTGTGGGAAATGGATCAATAGCCTCCTAAGGAGGATCCCATTTCAGAGTGGGGAAACAAAAATTAAGTTGGGATTTATCTGTTACCGATTCAGGACTGGGAAAAAAAAAAAAAAAACCACCAACAAAAGACGTGTTACAAAAGTCCCCAGGAGCAGACTTGTCTGCTTTATCTGTGTCTGAGTAAAGTCTAAGCAGAATCTTGCATCTCCAAATGCAGCAAAACTGCCTGTGACAATATTGCAACAGCCCCATTTCACAGAGCTAGCAGCTTTTCTCTATCAGATAAAAGCGAGTTGTGCCTTCTTAATTTTTATTTATCTTTTTTCATCTCTCACTTTTCCCCCCTAGCACCTACAAATTCACCCCTGAGCTTCTCACGGGCAGCAAAGCGTGATTCCCCGCGCAGCAGAAGTTGCAGGTCGGGGGCAGAGGAGCAGAGCCGGACTCAGCCCCGCCGCGGGCACAGCGCTCGTACAAGGCAAGAACAGTCAGTTCAGAAACTCTCCGACATCCTACTGCGAAGGGCGTAAAATGGTAAATAACAAAAGTAGAAAATAACTGCAGGGCCCGGGCTGTAGGAGGTCTGGCCTAAGTATCCCTTTGCTGTCGGGATTAAGGAGTGGGAGAGAAGTAATTCTCTCCCCACGTTGCTTATGGGGAGAGAAGTAATCGTGCCGAACAACTGCAAACTGGTTTCAACTGGGAGCTGTGCGGCCTCTCTGCTCTGTGCTGTGCCCTCCTCCAGCCCAGCAGCTTTCTCTTCCAGACCACAGATTTATTTAATTTAGGTCCTACTGTTGGCAATAGTTTTGCAATGGGCTGTGGGCTAGGAAAAAGCAGAGAATTTTTCCTTAAGCAAAAAAGGAGATGACATTGCACAGCAAAATAGAGCAAAAAATAGTTTGTTGGCTGTTTTTCTTCTCTGCCTTGCTTCTACGTGTGATGCCAGCAAAAGAAATTGCATTTTAGAGTGATTTAATAATAAAATTACTTTTAATTCTTTTCCCTTCCTCAGAACAGAAAAGCCACAAGATGGAGCTCGGGGACTTTCCACTGGAGCCGGGCTTGATTCATGGTAAAAAGCCGTTTGGAGACCTTGAAATGATGGTTTTTATTAATTTGTCACTCAGTTTAATTTTTATATTCATTTTAAACCGGCAAATGTTATAGATGTTACCGTTGTAGAAAGTAATTTATCGTTGCTAGTCAAAGGTATTTACTTCTCCTTTTTAAGCTCAGAACTTTTATTTTTATTTTTATGATTGTAACAGGGTAAAATTTTTCAATCTTCTGGGAGGCTGGCATCCCAGAGACGGTGTTAGACCATATCATTTTTCTAAATGACACCCTGGCTGTGTTGAGGAAGCTCTCAGACCTCCCCAGTCTATATGCAAACATTAAGCACTGGCCTTCCTGCGTGTGTAAGGGAATAAATGATGTTTTGAAGTGCTCCTCTTTCCTTGTAATCAATGAACGCTTAGCCGGTAAAATTTAAACCAGCGCAGTGAATTAGGAGAAGTGGATTCTTCAATTAAAACGAAAGCATTTTAGATCTTAAATTATACAGGAATTATAAAGGAATAAAAGAATTCAATATTCTGCTGTGCAAAATACTAGCTTTTCTCTCCTTTTTCTCTCCTTCTTTTTCTCTCCTTCTTTTTCTCTCCTTCTTTTTCTCTCCTTCTTTTTCTCTCCTTCTTTTTCTCTCCTTCTTTTTCTTTCTTTTCCTCTTCAAAGGGGGTGAGCTCTCTTCTGCAATGTGCCGCTTTGCCTAGCGAACTGATGCTGAGGACGTCAGAGCTTTTCAGCTCTGACTGCTGTTATGACAGGGCTTGAGTGTTTAATTATGATTGTATTGCACAGACGGGGTGATTCTTTTGACTTGCTGGAGTTTGGTTATAATAGCTGTGCACACATGCAGTTTCAAGAGACAAGAAATTTCTTTTTTTACATATTTATACACTCCAGCTCACATACAGAGAGGACAATGAGATTCTGGTAGTTGATGGTCTCCCAGAATATTGGTAATTACTTAATCGACACAAACAAACATTTTAGAAAAGGTTTATGAAACACTTTGGGGCTGGGGCGTGCAATATCAGTTACTGAAAATGTACTTTCCTCCTTTATGGAAGTTAACGTTTTTGTTAGAAATTTGAACCACTTGACAGAGTCTCCAGTGTAACACTCTGAGAGCAGCCGATGAGCACCGTAGTAAACCTCCTGAAAAAAGTGCCGCGAACTTTATAAGGAGTTGCATTTTCTCGCACGGAAGATAAATTTGGCCCAAGGTAGAGCTGACCGTGTCCTGAATAATTCATTAAGAAAATTTATTCCCTTTCTATTTGCAAATTGTCTGAGGAGTCTGGTTTTTGTATGTGTTCCTCTGTTCATTGCATGCAGGATACTTCATGACTAATCTTTTTTCTGCAAATTTTTGACCCTTTCCTCCAGTCTGACTGAGCGATAGATCCCTCGATGGTGCTTTTCTGCCTTGACAAGACAGATGTAATGTGGATTTGTGTGCTCTAAATCCAGATTCCTCGAACTGGTGATTCCTATAAATATTTGTGCCAGGAGGCTCTTGCGCTAAAAGTCGTCACAAATAGCAAAACGAAAGAGCAAGAGCACCGCTTGTTTCAGTTCGATTTGCTAACTCAAGGAAATAGTGGATTTATTTTTTTACTGGGCACTTAGTTGTGGGCGTTATTTCTTTTTATAACTCCAATAGCTGTCTGAAAGGACTTGGAAACACACCAAAGTCCTTTTTTTCTTTTCTTCTTTGAAATGTTAGGAAAAGAACAATTTGAAGGTCTGTCTGTGCTTTGGGTCGTTAATAGAGATAATTGTCAGAAGTGAACAAGGCTATAGCTTCCTGAGTGGTGACCGAAAGAAAAATGAGGTGTCACTTTGTTCAAACCTTTTCAGTTCCTCTGTAAAACATCACCACTCCTTAAATAGGACTGAACTGCTCTTACACCCTCCTCTCCTTCCACTGCAGCCTGTTTCTAAAAAACATCAATGTTGCCAAATGCACCGAGCGAAGCAGGGGCAAGTCCTGAATTGCTCAGAGCATCTTCGGTGGTACCCAGGTGCCTCTGAAATGACTTCACTTTAAGACCATCAATGTATTTCTAACTCACAAGCATCTCTTCTTTGACTTTCCCCCGCAGGATTAGAGCCTCTTTTTCTCTCTCCTTGCCCCCCATATCCCCTCAGGACCCCGTTCCCCACCGTGATGTTCCCCCAGCTGCTGCTGGTCCCAGGCAGTTGAAGCTGCGCAGTCCCGTGGTTCTCCTGCATCTGCCGTTGACGTTTCCCAGTGGGTGCAAGGCTGACACCACCGAAACGAAATAATTCTTCAGTCCTTGAAAAGTGGCAGAAACCCCGGTGCGACTCAGCCCAGCCCTTAGGATGGGAATAACAGACGCTTTCCAACTTCTTTTAAAAAAAAAAAATGACAGCGGGGACAGGAAACTGATGGATGTCTTAATATATTTATTTCTGGCATTTTGATCAAGTGCTGTGCTGATGGGAAGGGATATGTTTGCAATTAAAGCCAATGAGTTAACTGTGATTTTTTTTTTTTTTTTTTTTTACATCTTTTTTAAAAGAAAACATGCGTTTAAAAGGAATCGAAAAGAAAAAGAACTTTGGAATTTTCAATAGTGCAGAATTGCTTTTGGAAAGGAAAATCTGTCGAACCAAGAGCAGCTATTTTGCAAGTAGCTGTAAGGAAATAAGAAATTGAGATATCCCTCCTCTCTTTTTCTTCTTCCAGTCATCAAACAATTTGACTAAAAAAAAGACTTTAGAATTATTAAACCCCAGTAACAGAAATCCTTCTAAATGTAATAATTATAATGTAGAATTTTAAATCTGCTCTTAGGCACGTTTATCTCTTGTTTGTACTTAACAATTCACAGTTCTCATTTATGGGGTTTCACAACATGCATTACAATATTTTGACAATTAATTTGGTACTCCTTTTCAAGAAGTAAGAGAATTATTAATTATATTCTTATTCAGAAGTCCTAGGAAGACTTTAAGTTAATATTTCCTAATAGGCATTTAATTCTGATTTAATAAGACAATTATTGTATTATAAACCAATATCAATTGATTATTAAACACATTTATTTTGGATTAACAGCAATTCCATAGATATGATAGCCATTAAACATCAATGAAAAGACTCTCATTAATAAACTCATTTATTTACCATGGCATAAGTGTCCTGTTCAATCTAAATTAAATATCTATTTGGGATCCTCAGCCTGTAGTGTTACCAAAGGCAACTTCATGTTTGAACGCTGCACGAAAAGCATTTCTAGTTCAGATTTGCAAGATGCAATCTCAAAAATAATCACTCCGTAGAAAAAAGACTTTGGTTATTGCTAGATAATTAATTATACAGACATAGCCTTTGTGCATGTCTATATGAGATATTCTTTGTTATTCTCTTTCTTCTGAACTTTGATGCTATTTTAAAAAATAAATTTAATTACCCGGTGGTTATTTACACTGCATTTATTTCTTCCATCTAGAATTCTTTTCAAATTTAAAACCTGAAGGTCACTATAATTTTAGAGCAGTTTATTATTCATGGATATTGCAAAATTTCCAGGGAGAAAAATTGCTTTATTTTAAAATTGGAATGTAAGTAAATAATTGTAAGATTGGCTGCACTGGGCATGATCCTGCACTACATTGTAGCAACTGTTTTGCTAAATAAAAACTGCAGGATTAGGCCCAATATTTTTCTTCATTAATAACAGTAATTTAAATACTACCATTTAAAAAAATGTGCATGTGTGCGTGACATACATATTTATGAAAAGATGACAGGATATCTATCTTTTTTCTGAGGGTTTTCCCACATGATTTTGTGGGCTTTATCTGGTAAATTCATATGAGAAAAATTACCCACTTGTACCAGAGTTAGCAGGTATGTGCTTTGTGTCCGGTTTTCTTTGCTTTGTTTTTTGCAGGCCAGATGTTACACGTGGCTGCAGATCTCCTTAATCTAATAAAACAATTTAAAGTAGCTTATGTTTGTTACAGTGCTGATTTTTTTTTTAAGAAGGTATTTTTTAAAGAAAGTTTGAAAGGTTTTTCTCTATTGTTGTTACCCAGTTAGAAGCATACACGACCTTAGAAAGAACAACCAAGTTTTGCTCCGCAGGCTTCCCCAGATGACGTTGTTGAGGCCAGGACCTCGCTGCCACATTTAGTTTCAGGTGTTTCAAAGAAAAATGGGAGAAACTGGGGATTTGCCTGCTGTAGGAGACACTTATTTGGCTCCTGCAGGTTAAACGTCTCCTCCTTGCCAAACGGGACCGGCGGAATGTAAAGTTTTGAAGGGCAGCAGAGAAGCAAGTTCATCCTGCTGCTTTTCTTTTTTCCCTTGCTCAGGGCAGAGGATCAAGCAGGATCGCTGAAGTTAAAACGAGAGCAGCAGAAGGAAACGCTCCTGCGACCAAGCTCAGCTGCCTCGTAAAACCTGCTGCTGCCTGGGGTTGGGAGAGGCTGCTGCTGAGGCTCAGCAAAAAGCGGGTAAGGTGATGGTGGTAGATGATGTGGAGTCAAAGAAAGGGTAATCTTAGTCCCGCTTTACAAGGGACAGATTTATCGCTCTCTGGGTCAGGAAGAAAGAAATGCTCTGCGAACGTAGAATGCACGGTTTGTGGTCCTGTCCTCGGACCCCAGGGGAGCAAACCAGGCGTTTGGGGACAGGCAGACATCAGAAATGGTGCGTTTCAGCTGTCCCTCCTGCAGTGGTCACCTCGTCTGCGGGTCCACACAGCGTCACCTTCAGCCCCGTCACTTCCAGGGGGGGTAGCAGAGGGCAGCCTTAACGGGGTCATTTGGAGATCTCTGTCCCAGCTGGATGGAAACGTAGAAGGAGATAGTCTTCCTCTAAAGCAGCAAAGGCAGCCAGGACTGGAAAAGTGGCAGAGGTTAAATGAGCTGTGTTAGAATTTTCGTACTATGGCTTTTTGTTTCTTGAGGTCGCATATGAACATGGTGGTTCCTGTCTCTGATCTCCTTCCCCTACAGCTCTGGAAAAAAACACGGTCAAAGGATGCTCAGATGGGGATTCCCCTGGCCTGCACTGGGGCTGGTGGGCAGAGTTGATGAAAAATACAGGACATTTTCTTTCAGACAGGTTTCTAGTATTTGACAAAAATGCAATAAAACATGTGAAGGGGGCAGGGGTGTTACTTCTCCATTCCTCACTTGTGTAAAGGGCTCAGCAACGCAGGTGACAACTCTGCCCAAGAGCTGACTTCCTGATTTAATTATTTCTACCTCCTTCCCCTGGACATTTATATTTTTGTGCATCAATTTTTGCTGAATGCCTTTGGATCAAACTGTAATATTTGTAATGGTGTTTTACACGTGATTTCCTGGGGGACAATGACTTGAGACCCTAAGACTTTTTGCTGTTATGACCTCTCTCAGATCCGACCTACAGCCACAGACCAGGCAGACTGCTGCTCGCTAAGTGCAATGTCTCCTCCTACAGCTATCCATTGATGGGTCTCCTCTTCCATCAATAACAAAAGATCTTGTTAAGATCTTCTTAAGACTGAGAGAGAAGTGAGGGATTAAAGTGAGAATGAGTTAGGAGCAAAACTCCCTTCCTCCTTCTGCAAAGATGCTGAAGATGCATCATATGTAGAGCTCCTTCCTCTATTTGTCTCTGCTTTCAATTAAGACTTAAAATTAAGTCAAATGCTCAACTTACAAATAAGGAATTGGCCAAAAAGTAGTCAAACCTAAATTGTGATGGGAAACACTTATTCGGATAAGCTGCTGTGGATGGTGTAATCAGGTCTGGAGTCAAAGGCAGAGCTTTTCATTTGCGTGGAAAAGCAAGGAAATTAGCCAGAAATATATTTCTTGCTTTCACGTTGTGGCTCCGCAGTGTGATTTCTACATGGCCGTGTGCGAGTTGTTACTGACAGGGATTTTGAACTGATATCACCATCTGACAGCTCTGCTTTTTGCAGGGCATCTAAATTTCTTTCCCACAAGTTTCCTGTGTCTTCTGTATTATTGCTTTTAAATCATTCTTCCTTTAATTGGCTCAGGAGAAAGGGCTCATTCCTTTGCCTGTAACTTTTCTTTTTTTCCCATAAAGGATTTAGGAAAAAAATTGCCGAGTATGTAAACTAGAGATCATTAGAGGTTGCGGGGTTTTTTTGTTGCTTTCTTTTTTTTTTTTTTTTTTTTTAAAGACTAGATTCAGCAAAATATTGTTTCTCCCAGGCTCTGAGTCTCTATTTAGATTATTTTTAGCTCTGGTTTTTATTTGTATATTTATTCATTAGATAGGCCTACAGTCAAGGAGAAGGGGAACACGGGGTTATTAATCTTTCCTGTCATCCATTCACAGATGTGAAGTTCACACCACAGCAAATGTGAAGTCAGCAGAAGGCACCCACAAGGTGGAAACTTCAAGCAAAACAGGCAGCGAGGAACGGGGGTGGGAGAAGGAGAACAGGAGGGGAAGAGAGGGGGGGAAAAAAGGGAGAAGGGAAAAAAAAAAAGGACAAGGGAGTGATGAATGACAAAAGGGAGGGGAGAAAGATGGATGAACAAGGGAAATGGGAAGAGAAATGAGACAGATGGAAAAGGCTAAAGAGGAAAGGCAGATAAGAGAGAAGAAAGTATGAAGAAAGAGTAGGGAGAAATGAGAGATACTGAGACAGAATATTTCAGATAGGGTGTTAATGTGGCTGGGCCTGTCTGGGTGCTTGGATATCCTGAAGATGTAAAGGGTAATCAGTCTCTCAGCATGTATATGCTATTGATATGTTAATATATTTTTCTTTTTCATCTGAAAGAAATGAAGTTTTCAAACTGGCTGATTAACTGGGTTTGGCTGGTCCTGTGTACGTACATGTATTCACAAACACACGTCATATATAAATATTTATACTCTATACACAATAGTGTCTGAAAATTCCCATAAAAGAGCAGCCAGCGTTAAAAGTCCTGTTAGTATCGACGTGACATTGGACGTACATGTTTGTGCTGATATAACCTACCACAGTATCAATCCTAATATAGCTTTGTGGGAAACAAAATGTAAACAGGCAACATTTGTAGAAACATTGAGTATGATATATTAAAAACAAGCCCACGATAATGCAATATGAGGGGTCTCAGATCATATTTGGCTACAGGTCATATAATATGGACAATGTTCTTTACAATTATATAGTTTATCTTGTAGGGTTTTAAAAAATGAGTAATTTCTCAGTTGTGTTGTGAGACTTAGCTCCTAATACATGCTTATATATTCACACATCCTGCAAATTACTTGTTAAATCATTGTTTTAGTTAATTTACAGAGACGGCCATATAGCGAAATAAGTAGTTAAAGAAGTTAAATGATCATTTTGGTCAGCTCACAAGAGGGAGTGACAGGATCACTCGTAGCAAAGCCAGGCTTTGTTCCTCCTCAGGTTGTTTCAGCAATTCTGCAAGTTCATCAGTAGTTTTTAAACCACAAATTGCACAATTTAGTGGGGGGGCTCCGGAGCCAACTGCGGAGTCAGGGGCTCTGTGGGGCTGGGGAAAAGCTGAAGAGGGACAGGTGGAAAAGCCTCAGCTTCTCTGTAAAAGTCAGCAAAAGTAGCCTGGCAATTCAGCTTGTTTTTTCCCTTTGAAAAGATTAAAGAGCTTCTCTCACTTATGCTGGCCAGAGAGCTTGTATCTGTCTGAAGTCTAAAGCTAAAATCTAACCCTAAAAGTACTTTCAGAGTATTTACCCCTTGTTTGCAAGGTAGGGAAAAACATATAGTATAGCTTACAGAAATCTTACTGTCTAACCCTGGAACACTTCTGTGAAACATCACTGAAAAGATCACTTTATTACTTTTTTTTTTTTTTTTCCTTCAGTTAAATAGGCCCCATCCTACATTCAGATACTCATGGAATAACTTGTATACATGTCTTGTATTTTGGTTGATTTATCTGATGACCTACTACATACACTTGTTTACTGGACTTCTGGTGTCCAGAAGATTTCTGCAGGCTTCTGTGAGCTATTGTATATCTGTTATAGTCTTTTTGTATAATGCATCTGGGATCAGTAGCTTCAGGACTTAAATGTATCTGCTTTGTTCTTGTATCAGTTCATAATGTTAGCATGCCTGGGTAAATCAAGGAAATAGCTATGTAATTTATACCGTATGTTAATATTTACTGTACTACTGGATCTGTGCTACAAAGTGACTGAGTCTTTCTGTTGCTGAGCTCACACTGACGATCAGAGCCAAGCAATCGGAGTTTTCCTTTGCTTTATGTGCAAGGAGCAAGTATGGAAGCTGTACCCGTGGGACTCTGTAAGAGAGACCCTGTTTTAATGTCTCTTAAAAATTGCCTATGTAATATTAACACTGCTCATTAGGAACTGAGGAATAACAGGTCTCTGCTACTAGGATTTTTACAAAATGGGAATTTGTTATTCCTATGTAAAGGTACATGCTCAGAGTGGGTGTACTCGGTAATGCTGGTTGTGAAGGGGCCAGAAATAAGCCAGAGGATTTTGGGGTAAAACAGTGGAATTGATTTGACTTCAGTTATTTTGGTTTCATTTAGAGAGGCTGGGAAGTTCGCCCTTTTAGCTTGAATACTGAGTTTTAGCAAATTAATTCAGAAGCCTCCACAATACAGAACACCTCATCTCCAACTCCTCCTAGCCTAATTCTCAAATTCCTGATTGAATGCCACTTTCTTGTGAATTTCTGGCTTTGGTCTCTTGAAGGTGTATGTGATGAAATTGGTTTTCTTTTTTCTAAGCAGGGAAAAAGAAACGAGACAAACTTCCCCTCCCTTCTGCAAAAGTTCAAGATAGAAAGGGGTACAAAAAAAAAAAAAAAAGACTAAAATAAAAATATAGCTGTATTTTTCCCCCCTTTGGAAGGACCTCCCACTGACTATATCATTATCTGACTCATGTAGGATATTGGATTCAGGATCTATAGCAGTGAGCTACGTTAGCATTGAATCTCATTTGATTTAATAAAGTTCCCTTCTCCCTTGCCTGCTCAGCCTCTCCAATCTCTTTCAGATATTCGCAGCTCGCCCATGGTCTTGGCTGTAGAGGGATACAAAACACATTGCCCTCTTTATACGGCAATGTGGGGACCTTCAACCTCCGTTGGAAATGCGGATTCTCGTTTTGCAAATATAGCTCCTTCCTCTTTATCATACATATATGGCAGGTGGCCCACCCTATAGGTATGCCGTTTACTTGTTTTTATTCTCTGTAGTTGGACCCATTTATGGTGAATTTGGTCATAATGTAATATTTCTATTGAGCAGACTGAAGATCTGGAATTATTTTATGTTTCTCCAGTGTATGAAGTATAGTTTTGGAGATAATCTGAAGATTTTGAGGGAGAGAAAAGAACAGGGAATAGGATTCAATTTAAAGTGAAAAGGAGCATCCGAAAAAGTTGTCAATGGACACTTTCAGTGTATTAGATGAAGGAAGATACATAGAGTAAAATTTCAAATCTTGCAAAATTAACTAAGTAGCAAAATCTATGCTTCAGGAAGAGAGAGCTTTTGGAACCTGTCTTTAATTTTCAAATGGGAATTCTTTTGCTGGATGTGATGAGGCTTGGCATGTCTCCTGGCCTGTATAAGGATATGCAATCTCTGTGTCTATGGGCTCCGATTTCCCTAGAAGAATTTGAGTAAACCTTTCTCAAGCCAATAGGAGTTAACTGTATGGTAAGAAACTGTGCTCTAATGTCTATATTAAACTTGGAACAAATGAGATGCTGTTCTCTGCTGTAATGTGTCAGGCAAAGCTGGCTTCGGAGAATGTGCAGAGGCAAGATTTCCTTTCGAGAACTGGAAAAGGCTGAAGCTTGATTACAAGCAGGGAAACTGGCAATCCTTTTTAGCTGGTTTTAAGCATATGCTGTGAGTAGGTCTGAAAGAGATTAAGTTTCCACAAGTTTCATTAAAATAGGGTGCCCAGTGTTAGAGGATTCTACATACAGAAAAAACTGTGTTAATGAGTACAACACCTTATTAGACTCCAGAGAATCCACAAGAGAAAGTCAATAAGAATATACTTAGTAAAACCTAGTTAGAGCCTGTTGCAATGGGGGGAATCCAAAGATGCGATGTTAATCTGTAAGGTCTGATAACGGGTGGAACAACTTGCTTTGAAGGTAGGATGCTGTGGCCTTGGAAGTCAAAGTCCAGTACGTCCTCACTGGCTATTTGTACCAAGGGGATTTCTAAAATTTACCTGTTTCTCTGCAGGTTACTAACTCAGAATTAGCAGTGAAAACAGGGATCCCAGTGATTTCCAACATACTGATTTAGACCACTGAAATACTGGAAGTGACTCTTGGACAAGAGGGCCAAATCTCTGTCCTAAATCCAGTGATAACATTTGGGGTACCTCGACCAGACTCTCATCGGTCCTTTTGCCTTCATAAAGGGTGTGTGTTTGTCCATCTCAAAAGCTGCTGCATCTCCTAAAGCATCTTCCAGTGATGCCAGGCAATGGGAAAGGTGAGAACTGTTGCTTTGAATTGTAAAATCACCATATCCATAATGCATGAAAAGACCTATGCCATAGCACAGGGTTTTAATCCTCCTGCAGCTCTGGAAAATTGGACAACTTCATAGTCTTTTATGAAAATATAATGTACCTTTGCTGCCTTTTGAGCAGTAAATTATGAATTTGAAAGTGACAAATATTAGCAACCTGCCTTTATCGCTAACAAAACTGGGCAGGAGAAAAGGAGTCTGCAGAGCCTTTGACAGAATGTTTAATAACTTTTGTGATTACTGTTTCCCAGAGGTGATGTTGTGTAATATGTATTTTCCCTCTCTCATTTTATCATAACACTTACGCTGGAGATTGTTGCTGTGTCTCTGCGTTCCTGGACTTCTTCCTCAGTCAAAGATTAGAGTTATTTGAGCAACCACAGTCAAAGCAAAGTTGTGAAGCCTTCTGCTTCCTTTAATGGCCAAATTGCACTGCTTTATCTTGGTCCAAAGGTATGAAACTGGGCTGCAGTCGTATGACAAACAAACAGTGAGGTATTAAAAGTCTGCAGTACTGGGGCGGCTGAGACTGAAACTGTGACGATCCACCCAGATGGATGGAGACTAATCACAAAAAATGAAAGAATAGACAACATCCCAGGTGTATTCTTCTAGAAGACAATTAATTTTCATTGTAGGTCCCTTCCTGTTCTGGAAACTTAAAATTTTGGATGGCTTTGGTACCTTGGCATAGAACTGTTCACAAATTTGTATATAAAAATTGATGACTAGACAAAATTTCAAGAGGTAACATTCTTAACTTCGATTAAAAATCAGTATTTTGGACTTGGCAGCTAAAGCACATTTTTTTGTTGATGTGAAGGAAGAACAGAAGACGTGGAAGGCATGTGTGCTCCTCAAGAGAGAAACAGCCTGGGAAGTGCAGAGTCAGGGAGGTTTGCAAGGATGCAGTTCAAGAATTAGGTGCTAACAGCTGAAGTAGCAAGATATGTTTAGGAAGATTTTATGAGTAATGAGGAGCACTTCTCCTTCCGAATGAAAATGCCAGAGATGGGGTGAAGGCTGAGTTCCCACTGAACTATGAGAAGTTGTCCCATAGCTTCTAGACTGGGAGGGAGGATCAGATCCGTTCCTTTGCATCTGTTTTTGCAAGTGCAGAAAGGACTGCTCAGACCGGTTTAATTTCGAGTGAGCAATGCTTGGATGAAAACTGGTACCAGCAACAGAGCAAGGATGTACTTCAAACCATCAGGAACCACTTCTTGTATAAGACCAAAGCACTGGAGAGCCAACCATAAAGACTAACCACGTTACAGAGAAATGATGGAGAAGTTTCCATCCTTTCACCAACCTATCAGCTATAGAACACAAAGGCAATTTAATCAAGTATTAAAAGAGTGCATCGGTGAATACCTCTATTAAAGTAGTGCACATGTGCTGCTGTTCCTGCGCCTTTTGCTGGGTAGCTTCCAGATAGAAGTTGGGTCTAAAGCTGAACTCTCCCTCTGAAGTCATGGTTGGTTTCTTGTAACCAAGCTCAAGCTACAGCCAGCCAAACATGCTGAAACATAGTATGAGATTTTGCTGTCTGGAGTTTAGGATGGGCTGTCTCTAGCTTTACCTCACTTCTCTTCAATATAGAAAACTATTCAAAGCCTGACTGTTGCCTTGTGTGTAATCATTAACTTTTGTAAAGCCATCTCAAGCACACTGATGTGTGCACTCTTCCTGCTCTTCAACTCATTCTCTCTTTATTCTCATCTTAGTTTCTTTCCAGACATGGCTTTGCAGTGCACTTCATGGCACCTTCAGGTGAGAAAATATATTCTAATTTCCATCACTAAGTGTTTCTTTTCCTTCAAACCAGACTTCAGCACCTTTTTTCCTAATCTTTTGTATCTTGTCTTTTGATTTTTTTTGTTCCCTTAAATGGTCAGTGAGATGAGGGGAACATGGTGTTGTTCCAAATGTTTTCTGTTTTCAGGTAGAGTGGAATGGTGCTATTTTGCTCCTTGGCAATTTATTGATATCCTCATATTCAATGTTATCAGAAAGCAAATTATTAGCTTCACCATCTCAAAAATGAGAACAGGTCACAGAAAGGGTGATAGACAGTAACTTGAACTGTATTTGTTGCTGGCTGTAGGAAGCCCAAGAAGTGTCCAAGTTTGGAGATGCCCTAAGTATGGGAAGTGAGATCACATGATGTTATTTTTCTTTGTCTGCTGTCCTGAGAAAGGAACCAATGGAATGATGCCCAAAAGTCTTTTTTCTGCACAAATGTGCTTACATCATTAAAAGTCACTGGAACCCAGGACACTCAGTTCTTAAATTGGCTTGAAAATAGGCTTAGGGACTCAAACTGCACAGGTTTTTCCAAAAAGTTTCCTCTGAGGGAACTTCCTGGGATTTTCTCCCAGGGACCAGCCCCCAGATCTTCTCCTAGTATAAGGGTGAGGACTCTCCAATCATCACAGAAGTTCATTGGCAGCACAGTTTGGAGCTAGTTATAAAATATAAATAGCTTTTTCACTGTGAAATATTTGATATTTTAAAAATTAAGACAGTGTTATTTACTCTCTTCCCCTGCTTACCCCCCCATGGCTGGTGTTGCTTATGTGCTGTTGGCAGATGGGATGTGGATCATTTTAATTAGATTTTATTGGACTGTTATACGGCCCATAATTGTGATCATTACTCATTTTCACTGTGGTTCAGAGAGATCCTCTATTTAGACATGATGATATTTTGATGAGACAAGTCCCATGTAACTTGTTATGTTAGGGGCCAGTAGCCAAAGCAGTGGAATTAGGTGTTTCACAGTATAAAAACTGGAGTAGATTAATAAAGGACGTAATGGTCAATTTGTGTTCCTAATTGTGCCCAGATTGTGGCTGCTGTGGGCAGGATGTTTCTTTGGGCTGCTGGGTCCTGCTGACAGCTGCAGGAA
>NW_009610319.1:98168-100683 GCF_000690535.1 Cariama cristata
CCCTGCAGCTGAAGCCCAAGTAGCAAAAGACGGCACGAAGAGGGAGCAATCCCCCTTTTCACCTTTGGGGAGAGGGGTAAACCCGTTGTTGGTGTCAACAAGTGTCCTTTTGCCAAATCAAAGCTGTCGTGCTTATAGTCGCACCAGCTCTATGTTTGGCCCCGAAAACTTTTTCTCCTTTTCTGTTGTCGTTTTTTGTATGGCTGCTGTTGTAAATCACTGCAAGTTTAATATAAAAATCAACAATCGCTAAGGAGATGGGATGCTACAAATAGTTCCATCCTCCTGTAACAGAGCAAGAGATGCTCCAGTGCCATCTCTACACCGGTGTGGGACATGCAGAATCTGACTCAGTCTACTTACGTTCATCTGGACACATACTTTTAAAAAGATTCTGTTAAAGTACTGCCTAAAATTATAATTGAATTTAATGTGCATCTCAAGTCAGATTTTAGTAAGAATCCATTTTAGTAAGATTCCACTTTGCATATGCAAATGAGGCCAGTTATCCCTGCAGCTGCCCAATTTGTGTGCATCAGCCATCTTCAGGGCTGCCTACAAATCAGTTTGCTCCGTGCAAACTGGAAAGGAGCTGAGCTGCAAAGTAGAAGAGAAAACCACCCAAATCCACCCCTCTGGTCCATTTTTTTTTTTTTTTTTTTTTTTTTCATCTTCATCCTTTATTTAGAACAAACAAACAAACCAACCAAAATCCAAATATTTTAACATTTCTATGCAGAGACACGAGCTGTATTTCTCCCCTGCTCATCCAAAAGATCCATTGAGGTCTAGATGCTGCTCCTGGTAGGGCTGTTGTAGATTCCTTCTGTGGTATTGCTTTTGCAGTCTGTTAGAAACTAGGGCCTAATTTAGTGCTGGGTAACCTACCTTAACTTCTTGCTTTGTTATCTCCTTCCGCTTCCTTATATCTGGAATTTTTGTCTGGATGCATTATACAATAAAGTCTCACTTCTCACCTCTGCGGAAAAATAAATGTGGTCACCTCAACAGATCTCTTCTCTTCTTTTACCTTAACTGTCTTTTTCTTCCTTTAAATTATGGATGTAACACAGCAGGACATTATAACGAATGGACAGACAAAACTAGCGAACTTACAGATCACTTCATTGGCCACTGTGCTCTTGCTTATATTCATTGATGCTCTCACAGCTCAAAAATATAAATTGGTCCAAGTCAAATGCTCCCTGTAAAGAATCAGTTACAAACTCATCCTCATTTTTCTGTTTGGTAAAAAATATTCTAGTTTACTAAAATGCAATTATTTTTAGTAAGTGTTTTTTGTCAGCTGTTTTTTCTGGGAATTGGACGTGCTCACCTTAGAAAATTATTTTTCTCGTTTGGTTAATGTTAACAGACTCCAAATCTGTGTTGCTCCATGGGATGAGAGAACCTTCCTAACAAGAGAACAATAATCACTAAATTCTGGTATGAATTTTTACAGAGAGAACGTGTACTAAAATGGATGAAACATCATGCTTCATTTTCTCATGCTGATTTTTCAAGTGAATAATTGCAAACCATGATTAATGTCACCCCAGAAATCTGGCATGCTTATTCGTGAACATATTAATGAGTCTAGTTTTATTATTATTCAACCAATTCTAACACCTTAGTGTAAGCCTTATCTTTCCCAGCTTCTCTACCCTTATAGATTTTTTTTTTTCTTTTCATTGGCTTTACATTCCAAATTCTAAGGACAGTAGGCTTTGGCTTTTCGAGATTTTAAGTGTCTCCTGTGTGCTGATGGCACTACAGAAATCATAGATTCCTTGTGCCATTTAAACTTGTCTGCTTCTTGCTAAATCTCACTGCGATGGATGCTGTGGACACACTGGATAGACAAAACTATTATACTGAAAGTGTTGGATGTATCTGTTTTATTTGGCTCCTGATTGTGTTGTCAACTAAATGGTTCGGATAAAGAATATTACCTATCCAAACTGAAACCACTGGACGGATAATTCACGCAAATTTTCACTGCAAGCAAACTAGGAAGACTTTCCAAGTTGTACGTTTTAAGGGGAGGAAAGTGGATTGATTTTATCTGGTTCAAGGTAAGCCATGGCCTAGAATTCAAGTGATTTAAGGTTAAAATTCACACGTGACCACACTCCAGTGTGCTCTACAGCTTGCTGAGCTTCACCCACAACGAATACAAAACCAATATTTCTTAATTTAAGATGATTAACAGAGGGTTTGAAGTTAAATTGTGACCTTCTGTTTCTGGCCAGGTGAGAGTTTTGTTTTGTGAAAGCTGTTTTGTCAGGGGTTAGCCCTGCCATCTCCCAGCGAGAGGGTTAAGGTGGAAAGAACTGAGATTAACTACTGCATTACATTGGACAAAGAATTAAGAAATCTCTTGATAGTGAGTGATGAAGAGGTGAATAAAATTTCACTGTTGTTAAACACAAAGGAAAGGAAATGAAGAAAATCAGTCCTAACTTTTTATGCTCAGTAATGGGCTTTGAGCAAGATATTACTGCTCAGGGAAAGA
>NW_009610319.1:100699-136032 GCF_000690535.1 Cariama cristata
GATTTGTGAGTAATTTCCATAGAAATGTCTCATCAATTCACTATAGGTATCTTTGGTGTGCCCACAGTCGAATAGCCTGTGAGGGTTTTTTTGTCCTCTTATCTCAAATGCATGGTTAGAATAGAAAAGGTGCAATAAACGTGATCAAATATATGATTTAATTAGTCACTCTGTATAGAGATGTTAACTTTGGATTCTTCAGCTTGGGAAAGGAAACCAGGCCGTGACAGAGGTGCATAAAAACCTGAGCTGCCAGGAGAATGTAAGTACGGAACAGCCGGTCACTGTCTTTCTCACAAGGTAAAATAAGGAATGTCAAAACAATTTATCAGGTTGCAGATTTAATATAAACAATTTGAGTTGCATTTTCGTATGATACGTAGTTATACTATGGAGCTATCGCCATAGGATAATAGGATGTGTGAAGTTTAGCTGCGTTCAAACAGCCTAATTCATGGAAAAAAATATAATCACTAGATACTGAATATGTTTTTATATATTTTGCTTTGCTAACTCTACTTGACTTGTTCCTATATTTTGTGTTTCCCAAGCAGGCTGCTGTTGGAAGAGGGTTACAGGAGCAGCTAGACTTTTAACCTGTCCCTGTTCTGTCATTGTGCTGTAATGATTTCAGGAGGGATGTGAAAAGGATCCCAAAGGCCTGACATCTAAATTAATTCCCCTTCAGGGCA
The DNA here is from genome assembly GCF_000690535.1 of Cariama cristata. Lineage (NCBI taxonomy): Eukaryota > Metazoa > Chordata > Aves > Cariamiformes > Cariamidae > Cariama > Cariama cristata. The sequence goes on from NW_009610319.1 coordinate 101,392, forward strand.
CCAAGAAGGGATCAAAGAAACAGTTAACTTGGAGCCTAACGCTTTCAGGCCTGTACTGGCTGTCACCTGGATGAATTTGTTTCAGCAGAGCACCGCTGAAGTCCCTAAGAATTACTTGTGTGCAAGTTGCTGCAAAATCTGAGTTTATTTCTGTGTTGCCCTGGACAGGAATGAAATGAGGAGTGTAACATTAGGATGGCAGAAAGCAGGGGAAGGACGAGGGGAAAATCAGCAAAAGGAAACTTCTGGCTTTACCTACTGAGGGCGAATCAGTTAAGGAAATGTCTGGCGATGTTCACAATAATTCAGTCATTGTCCCAGACCTTAATTACTGGCTCAGGCAACTGTGGACCTGGTAGGAGGGAGGTGAATCCTGTCTGTGTGCTCCATCTGCTGCCTGCAGAGACAGGAACGTTCCAGGCCAGGTGTTGCTGAGCATTGCTCTTGTCTAGCAGCAAGATAAGTTTAATTAAAGGGCTAATTATTCCCACTCTGGAAAGGACCTATCGTTGTACTTGCAATCGCAGTCTAAGTCTTTTCCTCTGGTGTTCATGCATTGTACATTTATCTTCCATTGTCACGTTACTGACTTGTTTTGCTTAAGCGAGGATAAGTCTTTGGTGCGTGTGAAAATTGGAAACAAAAGGAATTGGCTAGACTTGAGTCTAGGTGATACCTCGTTGTAATGGCATTTGTCAGCACAAAAACACATTTCATGCTGGCTTTTTAACTTTCTTGTGAAATAGGTATTTTACAGTTGTGGTAACTAGGGCCTTGGATCAGCAGGGAATTGGACCCAGATGTTTGTGTTCTGCTGCAACTATTAAGAGCATCAGGCAAAACTTTCAGTTAATCTAGGAGTAACCCACTCCTGATTTCCAAAGAGTTGCTGGATTTACTTCAGAATAACAGGCCATGGGGTTATGTCTATTGAAGTTTTATCCTTTTTTACATTCAGTTTGAAAGCTGTAGGGTAACCCATGCTTGCTTTCTCTGGCTTTGTGGACTATGGAGAGCTTTGAATCTTCTCACCACTAACGGCAGATAGTCTTCTAGCTCTAAGTATCAGAAACTTGCTCTTCAAGATGTGATCTTACCTTTCTTTTGACACTTTTTGACCCTACTTAAAGACACCCTATTTAGGTGAAACCTCAGTTTCGAACCAGGTCTTTTTCCTCAAGCTCTTGAATTTTACTGTCCTTTTAGAGATCAAAGGCTGATATCCTGTTTTTATGGGGTCCATAGAATGGAGGCACACGGAGTACACCATAGTCAGGCAGTAGAGAGCTATTTGTTGGGAATAAGAGTACTTCAAGGAAAACATATCTTTAAAAACAAGCAGCTTAATTGTATTTTCATTCTACTGTTTTCCATAATACTGGGAGGACCTTGGGGTCTGCATATGCCCTGATAGACTGGGAAGGGAAAGGGAACGCTCCTCTGCCTGGTTTTGTGCCTATGATATCTTAAACACAGGTGACCTTTATTTTATGTCATTTCAGACCTTTTGTTGGTTAAAACTTTGAGTCAGGTCAAATTAATATGTGAGAGTTCCCCCTCCTCCTCTTGTGGCCAGACTTCAAGAGACATACTACTCACATCCTTTAGCATCCAAGGCTTGCATTAATTACCCACCAACGGCTTCATTTTTTTTGCAGGAAGCACTTTATATTTTACTCATGGAGCCAGGAGAACTATCACTAGGATGGATAAGGATATACATATAGTGTTTGTAACTTTAATATAATCTCTGAATATTCCATGATTCTGTAATGTCTGTCATGCTGGGCTTGAGCCTTGCTGCTGATGAACTGCCTGGGGCACTGTGTAGCAAATGCATTCTTTCACAGGCTAAAACAAAGCAGAGAAAACCATGTAATGAATTCCAGTCGTGTAACATTGTGGGCTAAGTAGAACTGCCACTTCTTTACTAGGATAGTTGTAAGAAGACATTTTTGAAACCACATAGCTTAAGCGATAGCAGCTACCAGCCAAAGCCCAACCATGTGTCTGCGTATGAAACAGGCACATGTGGGATATATGCTAAAGCTTTGGAGTGTTTTGTAAAACACGGTCATAGAAAGACTGTGAAACTGGAGAGACAGCAGTGCAAAATACGTTGTGAAAATAATTGCAAGAAAACCTAGAGAGATATTTTTGGGCTGAGTGCTGTTCAGAAAGGCAATGGTGTGAGCGGTTCTGTACAGCAATCCCTTCTCACAATTTATGCCATGGAAGGAAAAATGGGACTTTTTATGTCCTTTGTAAACAAACAGGATCTGCTCATTGACTCTACCTTCAGTTATTTTCCCTTTATGTTAGAAAAAACATGCAAGTACCAAAATTTTTTGTCTAACTGTTGAGGTCAAAAAGGGATAATAATAATAATCTACGATCTCTTGAAGCTTATGCAAGCTATATAGGATTTATTATACTTTGATAGGGAGTAATTAGGCTCTGAGAACTCCTACCAAAGTTTTCAACATAAACATGTCTAACTTGCATCCTACAAATAAGACTGAAAGACATGGAGGGGGAATCCCCCAAAAACACAGTTATAATTTTTCTTTCCACAGGGCGATCTGAAAATGTAAAACAGGGGCAGTGGAACTTGGACTTGGCAATGTTTGTCTAAGGGGATGTTCATTTGTTTTAACTTAAATTTTGAAAATACAGTGTTTCAGCACAGCAGTGTTGTGAAACCAAAGGAAAGGTACATGATGTTCTTGTAAAATCAACATGGGAAGGAAAGGGGCAGCCAGCAGTGGAGGATCAACTATTTAGGGACTTCTCAGGGAAGCTGGATGTATTTAAATTTATGGAGTCAGGTGGAATTCACCCAAAGGTGATGAAAAAGTCAACCAATGTGATTGTGAGGCTGCTGTCTATGAAACATTGTGGTGATCTGGGAGAGGTCCCTTATGACTGTAAAAAGGCTGATGTTACTCCAGTCTGCTGGAAAGGCAATGAGTAGGACCCAGGCAACGGTTAGCCCAGTCAGTCGGTCTAGGCGTCATGGAGCGTGTCTTCTTGTAACCCATTTTCAAACATGGGCTTGAAAGGACAAGATGACAATCAGAAAAATCAGCAGGAGTTTATGAAGGGTAAATCATACTTGAGGAACATGATTGCCTTTGATTAAGAAATAACTGCTTGTGTGGATATAGCACAGAGTGTTTGTGGAACCATAGCCATGGCTGACCTGGCCTAGTGCTGGCAATAGACCCTCTCTGAGCAGGAGGTAGGATCTGAGGGCTCCAAAGTGCCCTTCCACCCATTGTTTCTATGGTTTTGTGGACTGTGGTAAATCAGATACTGGACTGAAGCAAATGGGGAGCTGTCAAAGCATGTGTATATACATTTTTATAATGAGAGGCTATCCCCTAACATTCAGAGCATAAATCAACATTCTCTAATCGAATGTGGTCAGAGAGTTTATAATCAGGAAAGGTCCCTGGTCTGTACTTGGTCAGCAATGTCCAAATCTGGAGACCTGAGCAAAATATTTCTATTTCCAATGTCTTAAAATAATTAGAACTTCAAAAAAATTTCAAAACTTCAAACAGCATTCAGCCATAGTAGTACAGATCTCAAAAAAGATCCCACTGATATTAATTTCATCAGTTTCACTCAGGCAGGCTCAGTTTGGAGCCTGCGTTCCCTTGTATTGAGTGCCTGGGCCAGGTCTGAATGCGGCTGTGTGCTGCCCTGATGTGTTTTGCTCGCAGTGGATGGAAGCCATACGTTACTTTTCTGGCATTGTCTGAGTTTGAAGCTGGCAGGTCCAGATCCTACATTGAAGCTTTCAGACTGTTATTCAGTAAGGATTGATGCATCCAGCTGGTTACAGAGTGAACCAATTCTGCAATACACCTGGACAGCCCTTGCTTTATTTTAAATTTTTCAGGACATTTAAGAAACTTGTAGAGTAGCAGGAATTCTACAGCATTCAGGAAAACCAAGCACCTTGCACGTGCTTCAGGGACTGAGGAGCTGTTTAAACCAGCCTTGTACTACCAAAGGCTTCTGTGCTCTTAAAATGCTTCTCCAGGTGGGATGGCTTTTCTGAACTGTTAAGATGTGTATCTAAGTGTCTACTGCACAGCATATGCAACTGGAAAACCCTTTAAAAGCAGCCCCTGGCACTGAGTAAACACTCCCCTGATCAGTTCATCATGTGGAAACCCTTTGTGTTCATTATTCACAAATGCAGTATGGCGTGAGGATCCGCGAGCTTTCTAGACCGTGAATTCTGAACTCCCTAAGACAGAATATTTGCTATAGAAAGCTGAGTCCAAGAGCTGAACGCACCCAGTAGGGGAAAGCACACACAGAAATAGTCTCTCATTTCTGGCTGCAGGTATACAGGCAGAGAGCTTGTTTACCTAATCTGAATATATGACTTTTATACTTTTTGGAAATGATATTTTTTCCCTCTTAATTATATAGAAGGAGCACTCCCTTTCAGAGCTCTGATGGACTTCTCTATAAATAGTTCCTCACATCCCAGAACCTCACACTGAAACCTTCAGCAAAGTCAGCATCCCTAGGACTTTTTAAGCCTGAGATAGGAACCACGTGGAGTTTAATCATTAATCACTAGTCTTTAATTAACAGCTCTGGGCTTTGAACAAAAGGTGCTTACTGCAGGGCTGCTGAGGGGCCCTGAACTCTTCAGTGCTCTTTCATTTGGGGGACCCAGTGGCCTTCCAAAGGGGGCTGGTGGAGCAACCTTCTCATGGGAAGGGTCATGCTTCCCAGAAAGAGCAGATGTTTGTGGCCTGATCTCCGTTTTCACAACTGTCCCTTTGGCTGACTGCAGGCTTGAGCTGTCTCAATGCAGGGATGCTGCCAGCTCCCTGAGGTGGACAAAGAAGTAGAACATCTCCAGAGCCCTGTTGCCTCCATCAGGTGAGGTGGGTTTTAACTGCAGGAAGGAGGGAAGTTGCTCCAGGCTTGGAAAATTTTATAGGGGAGTGTTCAAAATTGAGCACTCAGGAGAGAAAGAAAACATTGCTATAAAAGTTGACTCAGCCAATATTTTTCTGCATTCCTAAAAAAATGATTGAAGATATTTGTTTTTAATATAGGTTTCTCCCATTTGTCGTCTGGTTTTCCTGTAGTAAAAACTAAAGGACAGATCCTCAGCTGATATAAATTGGCTCCACTGAAGTTAATGGAGCCATGCTGGTTTGTACCAGCTGAGGGATCTGGCTCATGCTGCAGTGTTCGATACTCCCATTATATTGCTGTGATTATGATACTAATTCAGTAAAATGGCTTCACAGCGTAATAAAACCAACCCAGAAAATGGAAGATGAAAGGGCTTCCTCTCCAACTGACCTGGTATTTTTCAACAAAATATTTTCCTTTATTTTCTCTTTTGTCAGAAAACACTCTCAAACAAAACTTTTTACAGCAAATGTACCCGCTCTGACAAAACTTTCCCTGGGAAAGGCTTCTGGGCTTCAGCATCCTGCCTGCCTGTACGCAGAAAATGCGTATGGCAAACTCTGTGGCCATGGGTCAGGGCATGTCGAGGCTCAGGTAAGAAAATGAATTTGGTCTTTAAAGGGCAGGGCTGACACTGTAGAGCAGGTAAAGCTCTGAGGTAACCTTGACTTCTGAAAAATAGGAGTTATCATACTAGTGGGTAGAGCATTGATCACTTTACTCATACTCTGCCCTGTCTAGTTTTTCTTGCTCTGTCTGCACTGGCAGAAAGAGACAGTGGAGTTGTATAAAGTCGTATCCTTCCCTGTCACAGGGGTAAATGATGTGTTGGTGGTTTTCCTCCTTGTGATCAGCTCTTTAGCAAGTAGCAGAAGATGCTGGGTTTGAGAAGTAGGGAGTGTGATAACCTGTGCTGTCTTATTGCTTGGAGTTGTTGAACACCGAAGGGAATAAAAAGACACAAAGACCTAAATAAAGGCAGATAGATGCATAGCTAGATCCCTAGGATGAAATATTTTGTTTGCCATAGCACTGCTGAACTGCACACAGGTTTTTCTGTGCCAGGAGGGATTTTTACAGGGACATTGCTAAATGGAGGCAGTAAATTTAACTTTAAAGGACCGTGAATTGGAGCTTTTGGCTAAAAGCTGAAATGCTGTTACTCTTTACTGGGCCCTTTTAACTTCACTTGGAACAGGATAGTATATTTTACTTCTAAGGCCCTTGGAAGTTGAAGGCCCTGCCTGTGGCAGGTCTCATTCAGCTCCTTGGGAGCTGGGGCCTTGTGGAGCAGCAGTCCAGCACTGCGGTGGACCTTTCAAGGTGAATATGAAGCAGCCCAGCTTTTCTGGGTAAAGGAGAAATACAAAAAGATCTCATCAGTGGGCTAAGGAGAGCTGTGGGTTACACTTCTACCAGCTGTGAGGAGCACTGTGCCATTGCAAAATTAAATATCAGTACCACTTTAAGGCCCAGAAAAGCTAAAGGGACACACACATGTGTTTCAAAGCAGAAAAAACAATGTCCTGAATTAGCAGGTTCAGCTGAATCCTGCTTCCAGACCTGAGCTGGTCCCCTAGCAGCAGTCATATGAATGCTGATTCAAAGAAATAGTTTTCCTACATACTCAACGTTTTGAAACAACCTAAACTATTTCTGGTTTTCACCATTCTAGAGACATGATCCAATTTTAATCTATTTATATTCTCTGCTTCTTTTAAGGAATAACATTGAGTTTTCACTGAACTCTATTCAGAACAAGCAAAACTTTTCTTCCTAATAACTAGTTGCAACTTACTGCAACTGCTTCTAATATGTGTCCCTGGCGTTTGAATTATTCCTGAGACTGGGATATTCAGTGTGTGGATGACAGTCCTTAGTAAAGGTGGAAGTTGGCTGCCTTTGGCTTCTACATTCTTCTCTTCCAGTTCTTAATGAAATACCAGAAACTCTCGCGTTTGGTGCAAGCTGACGGTGGAAGCCATCCTGGCTTTCAGCCATGCTGCTCAAAGGCAAGGCTCTTGGACCGAGGGAGGACCGCCTCTCTCCTCACAAGCGTTGCATGGTTGGGGTCTGAGTGTCTTGGCAGCGGGAGGCTCCGGTTACCCAAAGGGATCAGGAATCTTACACTAGCAGCTGGTATTTAAAAGGCTTTGAAAGAAGGGGACAGGAGAACGCATGTGGGTCTTAGTTTTGGGATAGATGTGCCTGTTTCTTACATTAATTAGAGAAAAGGATGATTGATCTGGAAACCTTTGCAGAACCCAGGTGTCTCTGCTTCTTTAGCCAGACGTTTGTGGCCAAGCATCTACCTGGAGCCCAAAGACCCTCAGAGCTCCTGGGCATTAGTGCCTCGTTCCTGAAAAGTGGAGGCAGAGCCTACCACCACAGCTGGAGAGGTGGGTGAAGAAAGCCGTTGCTAGATCTAATCAGGCAAAGAAAAGCTTTGGAGCATATGGACCCCAATGTGTGGTCCAAGTACAACAGCTTGGTGAGTGTCCTGCAGGGAGACTTTTACTAGCGCTGCAACAACAATTCATCATTGCCTGAAGGTTTGATGGGTCTGGTACTCCTCGTCTTAATTGACCTCGGCTGGAGACCTGTGTTTCAGTCCAGCTTGGTCACAAAGGACTTGGTCTGTGCTTGGGCCTTAAAGAGGACATTTATCAGAAAATCACATGATTAATGGAACTGAGTGATCTCTGTTCAAGAGTGGCCAGGAATTGAATTAACAGAGCAGGGATTTTGGCAGGTGTTAAGAACTGGCAAAGCCAAGACCCAAGTCTGGGCAGGCAGAGCATCCCTGCTCTCGGTGGGGTGCAGCTGCTGGGCTTTTGGGGGATCAGGGAGGAGGTGATCAGCTGGCAGAAGTGGAGGCACAAAATTCTGGGCTTGTGTTTGGATAAAAATACTGTATGTGGATTATTAACCCTTCACATAGCAGCACCAAAATTAGGATTGCCCACAGTCCTCTGGCAAAAAGGGCAAAAGTAAATAGGAGATTAACAGAAGTTAATATCCCCAAGTAAACGGTGATGGAGGGCAAGGAATAAATGAACAAATAAACAGAAATCATCAAATGCTTGCTTTCTTGCCTTCTTTTTTCCCACTCTTATTTCTTTTTCCCTCCATGTCAACACCAAACAAGACAGGACTAAAATTAATGGGGAAAGCAGCAATTAGCAAATTAGGTTAGCGGCGTGTTGCAGTGTGCCATGGCTGCCAGGTGTGAGGGGCTCTGGCAGTATATTTATTAATGGCTGTCAGAAAAGTGACACTTTGATGAATGAAGCTGGGTAATCGGCACCCTCCGACAGCGAGCACTGAGAGGCCTCAACGTGCTAAACTGCAAAATCAAACCTTTCTTAACCCCCATACAAAAATACAACAACAAAAATCGCTGCAAGAGGAGCATGTTTTTCCATTAGGAACTGGAGTTCACATTCTCCTCTAAATACCTTTTTTTCCTGTAACTTGCTGGGGAGGAGTTGTCAGGTTTGAAGGTTTTCCCTTTCCTTGGAATATAGGACTCAAGAATTTATAAACGCAGGTAGCTTAAAACCGTATGACCTGCTCTGCTGTTTTGGGTATATCCCATTAGCACTGTCAAACCCAAATGGTGCTATGCTCACCCCTTCTGGGCTTTGCCCTTTAAACATAATGGCATTAATAATCCATAAACTCAGCTTGTGAATCAACTCCCTAAGACGTTAGTGTCTCTTGGTGGTCAGCAGTTGCTCTGCTCCTAATTAACACCACTGGCACGTGCTGTCCGGGACCCCACGTTGCATATACGAACCGGTAAAATGTAGGAATCTATAAGGTGAAACACCTCTGACATAAAGTTTCACCGGTGGTGATGTTGCATCCTGATGTTTTCACTCTTGATAATTTTAGCTTTGAGTCCCTTCTGATGAGTATGTTGTTACTGTTGGAAATCAATTAGCCTACTGATCATTTAGGAGCATTGTTATGTGATATGTGACAGTCGCTGGGTGCATGGCAGGGCGTGGATCTGCAGGAGGAATGCTAATGCTGCAGGTTGATGTATAAATTCACAGGACTCTGAACTCTTGGCCAAGAGTTTAGGCAAGTTTTCCTTTCATTTTTTTTTTTCTTTCCATAAAAAAGTTCTTGAAGAGATTAATCCCACTGCTGGGAGAGCATCTGGATAAAAGATCGCTCTGCAAAATGCTGGGGTACACGGATTATTTTCCCCAAATTTTCAGACTTTGTGTTACACACTGGAGGTAGGGTTTGTGCAGCCCTTCAGTAGTTCAGCACTGACCTGCTCAAATCCCCCAGTTTCATGGAGAAATTGAATACATTTTTATAAAATGTTAGTTCTGGTTTTGGCCGGCTAAAAGGACTGTGTAAGTTTTGATTAAAAACATGAGAAAAAATGTAAATCATATCCTAGGCATTCATCTGTTCTTCTAGTTTGAAATGAAGCTGAAGGATCTTTCTGGAATTACCCGTCAGGATCTGCGGGCTTGTTAAATTTGGATTGGCACTTGAAGCAAATCTGAAATTGTTCTCTTATGCTTTAATAATTGTATTTAGTTTCCTAATTTGGCTGGTAAATTTATCGGAAGATAATTGAACTTTTAAAGGTATAATCTGACCAGACGGTAGGAAATACTTTAAAATAAACTTTCTGAAACTTTGCTCTGTTTTCACTCTCTCTCTCATGAAAACAGTCTGTCTGCACAGCTCCGACCTGCGGAGGTGCACGTTCTTAAACCAAACAACTCCTGAATGAAACCAGGTCATTCCCTCTGCGCAGCAGAAGTGAACAGATCTGTGCCAAGAAAAACCAACGAAGCCACCAAGTGCAACCACCCACTTGTGTCGGCTTCTGCACCACCCTGCTGCACCCACGCACATCCCGGCCGGCACGGATGCTGTGTTTATGCGTTTTCAGGGGTGCCCGACTGCATCAGCACCGTTGCTCCCATTCACGGCATCCCCAATGCACAGCAGCAGCGGCTCTGTTGGCAGGCGCCCGGCTCTGCCCTCCCTGTGAGGATGATGCTGGTGGGTTGCGCTTTCAGATAAAGACGGATCTGGTTTAAATAAGGTTCTTGAGTCATTTTTGGTTCTTAATGCAACTTTTATTGTTGGTACTAAAGGAAGCATGAGGGTCTTGTTTACTGGTACGCAGGAGAACTGAACAACCAGAAACAGATTCGTTGCTTGTTTTTTACTGACTCTTCCAGCCGGCAGCATGCACAGCACGAACGCCAGGCTCGGCAATCGTGCTGCCAGCTCTGTTAGCCGCTCGCTGGCTATCTGCTCTCGTGCACTCTTTCTCGTTCCTCCTCTTTGCAGACAGACGTAGCCTGTGCTCGAGCAGCGCCTTGCCAACGCCATCCGCTGGGTATCTCATATTCCAAACTGATTCACAAAGACTGTTGTTTCAGGTGATGGTTTCAATGAAGTGAGCACGTTTTCCAGTTTCAATGAGATTTAACCTGACTGCTAAAGTTCTTGTAAGTGGTTCCTGAGTTTTGGAGTAAGTGCAATCCTCCAGTTTCACCAGTGGTGTGTGGAAGTTTACAGGTTCATTGCAGACCAGTAAACCCAGGTTTTCCAAGTCCTTCGCTAGCATGTAAACTACCAGGCTGTTTTTCCCACTCCACCGCTCACCTTAGCCAGTTTCTTTCCTGTTTTAGAGAGAATTCACTGCTCTTCTTGTTCTCCATTATATGAATTCACAAAGTCTTCTGTCACTGGGGAAGCACACACCAATCATTCTTCCCACTTACTTTGGTGCTTAGAGTTTACATCTACTTCCTATTGACTTGCACAGGAGTCAGCAAGGGGAAGATCTCTGACTTTGCTCTTAGTCCGCATTGTGATGGGGAAGCCTCCCAGCTCCAGTAATCAATCACGCTGCATTGATAACAGCTCAAAGAGTAAGCAAAGATAAATGACTTGTCCAGGCTGAGCTTGTCTTGGCTCTACAAGGGAAAATACTGCTAGAAGTTCCCTCTGTGTGTCGGCTGGGTGTGATGGGAGAGTGCCTTCACCCGTTGCTTGCTGTGGCTCCAGTGCAGAAATGATCTGTTAACATCAGTGTTGCTCCTGCTCCTCGCCGGGGTCTGGTCATCATCCCGCATATGAAGATGAGTATTTTTTTCATGACAGTGTGCTTGCTATCTACCTACCCAAGCTGTTTTCTGTTTTCTTGTTGCTGTCAGCTTGGCAGTGCTGTCATTTTCCGGGTACATGGTGTGTAATTAATGAGAATGTCATTTCCAGGTTGTTTTCAAAGACTAGATTGAGAGTCTGAGAAATTATTTCAGTTAATGCCTTAGGATTTTTTTATTTTTTTTTTTTTATAATTAAGAAAACTATCATCTTAGTTGCTTGGTTTGGGGATACATCTGGAGGGAAACTGCTGTGCTTATACTTTTAAGGACAGTCAGACTTGACCTTTTAGTAAAGATGCAGAACTCAGATTCACATGGCACCAACCAGGGCAGTTGGGTGCACTGGGCAGGGCTGGCTGGCGCTTCCCCAAATTGTGGCAGCACCAGCAGTACCAACCTCCTCCCTGCGTGCCGTAAGGAGGATGGTCTCCTTGTGATGGTCTTGAGAGGTGGTGATAGTTTGTGCTGCTCATCAGATCCTGCCCTGAGGAGCTGGAGGGGTAGAAGGATGCACTGTGACTTGGCCCGGTGTCCTCCCCGGTGCTCCTCGCTGCTCCTCAGGGCTGGCAGGGCTGGGCAGAGGTGTTGGCCGGGATATATGTATTTTATTATACCTGTTATTTCTTTCACAGGAGTAATAAGTCTGCTTTATGGGAGACCCCAAGTGACTCCATATGGAGCACAGAGATTGGTTTTAGTCACCTTTGCTCCCCAGGACATTGCTGTCCTGAACACCGGATCAGAGTGCCCAGGTGCAGGCTCCAATGATGCACGGCGTGCATCCCAAGCACTGGCCTTTGTGCTCATTTGGGGAGGGATATCCTCTGCTACTCTCCTCCTCAGTAAATATACCCAAGTGTCTCTGAGCCTTATGCTGCTATATACTTTAATTTTACTTTGCTATTTGCAAAAGGAAGGGGTGAAGAACTCTCAAGTAGCAAATGCTTTTCTTTGCTTCCTTTCTGCCTTAGTTGTCTGAAGTGATTTTGGCTTCTATCTCCACAGTGATTGTTCTCCCAAGCCCTACAGCAGCACTACTTTGCAGTAAGGCTCCCTACCGAGCTCATGTTTTATGGGTTGGCCAAAGAAACAGGTGGCTTTTCTTCACAGCAGTGTCATAATCCACGCTTCTAGGCTGCCACTTTCATCGGGGAACATGGCACGCTCTGCCTCCACATACTGGACAGGTTTATGTTATAGTTTGGGGTTTTTTTTTGAAAGTATGAATATTTGAAAACAATGAAGTTACTGATTTTCTGAGCATTGTGAATGTTTTATTCCCAATAATCTGCAGGTGCCTCTTGGGCGGGTGAGATGCGTGCAAAGCTTAGCATTGTGCATGTGTACATGTCTTCTGTGATATACGGCGCTTTGGTGCTGCAGCTGCCATTAGTGTTAATGGGCTAAAACCCTTCACATCAAGCTGAGAATATACTCCCGCTAATTGTGCAGCAACCATCCCCTGGGACCTTTGTGAGAATGATGCGTCCGAGGAGAGATGCTTTCAGTGATACAATGCCTTGGGATAAATAAATAAGGAGCTAAAGTTAGATGCTGGTTCAGGAAGGCTGATTCAGTGCCAGCATTATAACGTTGGGAAATCAGATAACAGCGATGCCAACCTTTATCCTCTTGGTCCTGGCCTAGTCCACTGCTGCACGGTACCATCTTCTGAGCCATACATCACCACTCAGCCTCACCTTGATGATGTATGATGCCCATAGATCCTTATAGCGGGAGTGCACTCTGATGTATTGCGCCAATACATCATGGACAGGGTTCGTCCGGGTGATGTATTAGTGCCCTGAGAATGTATTACTCAAACGTTGGTATTGTTCAGGGATAAAGCCAAGCCAAGGAGTGGATTCAATTTAATTACAGTACAAATGATAGCCTGGCGCCAGGAGCACTTTGGTGCTGAGATGCTGGCACCCTGTGGAAGTATGAGCTGTGGCTCTGGTGCCGTTGAGTCACGTCACAGTCTACCACGAGAACACGTGGCTTATTTTAAAAAAGTGGCCATTTTTCAGAGGAGTATAGGAGGACAATTTTGAGAACTCTGTAGAGAGCAGTAGCGTGGTGTGCAGAAAGCTCCCAAGCAGGCAGTGCCGGCGGGCAGCGTTGCACACAGGTCGCTCCTGCCTGGGAGCTGGGACCTCTCAAGGTGTGAGGAGGTGGCTCAGCATTTTGGAAAGTGTGAGGCAAGGTGATTTTTTATTTTTTTTTTTTTTAATCACTTGTGACTCTGAAAATTGCTGGATCCTTCTAAGCAGTGTGAAGTACATGCTGACAAAATGCTGTCTTCCCCACCAAGGAGACGGGCTTTGAATCCAACCTTGCGTGCAAATGTTTTCTGTTGTTATTCATAGGATGTTTTGATAGCAAATTTGAAGAGATGAATCTATAGTTTCCTTGGGCTTGCTTACATAGGTGTCATCAAAAACCTGAGGAGAAAACATTTAGACCATTAGAAGAAGACCCTTGACAATCGTCAGCAGGGAACTGCCAAGTGATAGAGTCAAATGAAGAGCATCTTTTAAAGAATCTAGAAATGAGAAAGTAATTCTTGTGACAATCTACATTGGATGCTTGTCTCTGGCTGACTCTCCCTTCCTCTTTGTTTCTCTTTTTCGCATTTCTTTCTGCTGCATGGTATTGAAATAAAAATATAGATCAGATTTACTTTAAAATCAACTTTGCTTCCAAATAAGCCGCTATAAGGTTGTCTCATTGTCAGGGATTTTTTTCTTTAATAAGGAAAAGACTTCATGTATGTTATCTGATTGTCACAGGATGGCACGCCTTAAACCACCTGCTTTTTGTAACATCCAGTTTGTAATGGAAGGTCCTCTGGGAACACACAGACACTTGAGAATTCAGGTGAAATTTTGTAAATGATCGGTTTAGGGCATCATGTCTATTATGTTCTTCTGAAGGCTCAAAATATGTTATTTTAACTGCAGTAAGACATGACAGTGCCTTATTTTTGGATACAAAAGATAAAATCCTGCTTCCACTGAAGTAAAGAGGATCTCTATGTAGACAGGACTTGACCCCGTCTCTTCCAGAAGAGTTTCTGATCATTGACTGTCAGAAATGTTTGATTGTTCTTTCAGAGAAATGTTTACATGGAGCCAGGGGTAGCAAGGTGGCAGCAGTACTTGGCTTATGTTCCATGTTTTATATCTATAAACCCAGGCATTTTCCAAGCAAGTTAAATACAGGTTTGCAGATGAGAAATTTGCAGCACAGGTAAAGTGACTTGTGCAAAGTCACGTAGCAAACTGGTGGCAGGACTTGGAAGAGAAGCCTGTTGGTCTGACTCACTCCTCCTCCTCCATCCCTGTCATTACTTCACTTCTATAATTATCTTGACTTATTTGCTACATTGTTTCAAATCAGATCTTCTCCTACATTCCTATTGTTCATGGCTCTAAGGCTGTAATTTTTGGTGGTCCTATACTGGAGAGGAAAACATGTCTTCCCCCGCCTCCCGTTTTTTTGCCATCAGTTTTCCCGTCAATAACTCAGAAATGCTGATTATTCTTGATTATTCTTTATTTTCAGGTGCAGAATGAGGAACGCTCAGTCTGATAGACAGGAACAGTGGATGCTCCCGAGAAAATGACTACTTTGCACAACACTACAAAGGTCTCTCTCCGGCTCCTTGACTATCCTACCCCATCACAGCCATGTCAGCAAGCAAAACAATGCAGATACTCTTCTGTTTGGGAGTTGCTGAAAATGCAAAAGAGAGGTCGTGTGGCTTGGGACAGCGGGAATTTACACTGGCCCTTGCAGATCCTGGGTTTGCTGTCTTTGAAGAAGAGCGTGCAGTGCTCCTGAGTATGCTCCTTCAGGGCTGGTCCTCTCCCATCCTACAGAAAACACGGCGGTGTCCTCATTTGTGCATGACCCTCAAAGCCATTTATCTCTTCCATGCTGCTGTGTTGCCGCCTTCTGTGACTGGTTCATCACCGTGCTACCCCTCAGAGGAGTCTGTGGTTCATGGTGATCCTTATCATCTTGTGATAACTGTTGTAAAAGTTACTATAAATAGAATTTCCTCCTGCCCAAGTCTTCTTGCTAGCTCAGCTGTTTTATTTTTAACGGAAAGACATGTTGATGCTAAGCAGAAATATTTTTTTTTTTAAATCTCTCTATTAAACATAAAAAGATGCTGTGTCTGAGTAAAAAGGAAAGGTGCCCCTTAGATATTTTTAAAGCTTCCAAAAATAGCCTCAAGTCTGTGACAAAGCTTATTGAGCAGCACTAATTGTGGACAGCAATTCTAAGATGGAAAGGATCATGTCTCCTTGTGCTTCTGGCTGGGATCTGCAAGAAGGGAGACCCGTTGAACAAAGACCTTTAAAAGGAGTTAACTGAGGGCTGCTCTTTCGAAGGCTCAGTAGTAGCACTGCCCAAATAGCTTTGCCAGTGATCTCATATGTGTTTTCCCTTCTGGGCTTGCAACTGCCCTTGAGGTTGGGAAACCATTTCTGCAATTGAGTCTGTTGGAGACCTGCAGCCCCACTGCGAGAGCCTCTGCTGTGCAGTGAAGGGGTAATGAGAAAAGGCGGTGAGTTCACTGCCTGGTATTTTTTGGTATAAAGAGAGAAGGAGGAGAGTTGTTTATTTTGCCTTGTACGCACAACTGATATTGGACTTGAAAAAAAGTAAAACTTGGTTATTGTTTCAGCCTCCAGCACAACTGAGGAGGAAGAAAATTTGAGGGGGAGAGAAGCAGATGGGGGTGGGACTCTCCAAGGAGATATGTTTTACAAAGTTCCCAACACTTTTTCTATCCCCCCATAGTGGGGGCTTTTGTCTCCTTACTTATGGCAAATACCAAGTCAAGTATCTGTGTGTTCACGCCTAGTGAGAGGGGAAAAGTCTTCCGAAAATTGTAAAAGATAAACTGATTATTATTAAAATTGCGAAGTAGTCAATTGATGACTGCCGAACAGCTTATATGGAGAAGAAAAGACAGCATTATAAAACAAAGGGAGATCTTCTATTGTTTGCAGTTAGAAAAAAAAAAAAATTAGCTTGTTTTAATCCCAAAGTGATGCTAAACCAGCCTGTGTTTGTGTTCAGGTTCAGTGCTTATTGCAGGTGAATTTCTGCTCATGTGAATGCACGGTTTTTCAGAAGGAAGTAGCCAGTTTTGCTCTCCCATACAGCAGAGCAGGAGAGGTTGGTTTCTCTTGGACTTCATCAGTTCTCTTAGCAGAAAAGGGATTGGCCAATAGATTAAGATTTGAGGCTCAGTTCTTATTTGTCTTGTAAACATCCTGCCTGCACCTCAAGAAAATGGATTTATTGCTTTCAGCCTTGATTCTTCACCTGTGAAATTAGGAAAAAATACTTCCTTTTTGCCCCCTTATTTATACGGGCATCTCTCACGACGGATGCTCTTCCTATCTGTTTGGTACTGTACTTGGTGCAGTGAGGTCTCATTCCTTCCTCAGCATTCTAGACAGCAGTTTATATTGTGGCAATCCTGATAACTATCATTAAAATAAAATTACTGGAGACAGACCTAACCTGCCTGAGATGCTGGTGCTTTAGATAGAATTTGAATGTAAAGCTCACCAGGGTTTGGTGGCTGTCCTCTGCCCGTAGCTGTCAACATGCACCACCAACTGTCAGGATGAATGATGGATTAACAAACGTGTAATGATTTAGTCCTTCTCCAGGAACAAGCGATACTGCCTGAGTGACATGCATTCCAGATATGCAGAGAAGAGGGATGTGTGGCATTGTCTCACTCAATAACACAGGATCTGGCAACTAGAGAAAGCAAGGTTTTTCACCTATTACAATGTGCATATATATGTGTGTACCTAGAAAATACAGACTGGAGACATGAGGTTCTGATTTAATTTTTTTTTTTTTTTTTTAATCTAAGGGTATGATTTGGCAGCAGAACGTGAAACTTCCAAGCTGAAAGGCTTAGTGCTCTGTTTTTTTTCCAGAGGATGTTAGCGAGGGACCAACTGGGTTCACTGGACTCCACAAGGTACTTTTGTTTATGGATGAAGCCATGCAGATGGGGATCAAAGGTTGCGTATAGCTGTTGTAGAGCACACTGGGGCTGAGAGAGGTCGAGCACCAGAGATTAATTTCTTGGCTGGTTAGAGCCAAGGTTTAATAGCAGACTTGGAAAGGACAGTGATTGAGTTTACTGCTAGAGGAACCTATAGTTCAGGTCAAGTAAAAGGAAGGAGCTAAGGGGCTCTGTGTGTTGGTTGCAGGAGAAAGCCTAATGGCTTAACAATATGTGGCCTCGACAAGACGTATGAGAGCTGCTGCCAGGAGTGAGCTCCGTGCTGCTGGGCTGGGGCAGGGGGTAGCGGGAGGAGACATACCCCTCGCGTCTGGTACAGCACCTTGAACAAAGCCGGCGCTTCTGGGGCTAGGCTAATGCTCACAGCCAGGCAAAGCAAACACACAAAAGAAGCCTTGTTAATTCTGAAAATGAAGAAGGAAAAGAGGAAACCATCAGTGTTTGCTAAATAGGGAAACTGGTGTGTTCGAGGTGCAATGGGAGGATGTCTTTTCTTCTTAGTTTTTTGAATTGTATACTTCAACAAACCTGTGTAGATATCAAATTTCCCAGGATCAGGACTGGATGACCTATTTTGGCTAAATCAAGAACTGATTTTGAAGCTGAAATGAAACTGTACTCTGACTTTTCATGCTACTATTCCATTACACTTCGGTTTGTTTTAGTTTTGTTTGTTTGTTTGTTTGTTTGTTTTACAGTTGTGTCCTTTATTGTATTTAATTGTTTCGAACTACACTATGATGTTCCTCTCCGTGCCTTCAAGAATGCTCTTGGATATTTTTTTTTTTCTTTTAGAGAATATATTACAAAAATCTGGCCGGGAGAATTTGCTTTGAGCATTTGAACGAGGCTGTATGTTGTTATAAGTCACATGTTAAGGTAAAGAATCTTGCAAATAATTTCAGACTGTTATCTTTTTGGTGGAGGCAGCCTGGCTGCATGCAGAAGACACTTGGTGCAGCTGATAGCCTGCCAGCTTGGTGCTATGGACCTCAGACCAAAATCTGCAGGAAGAAAGTCTACCTTTCCTTGGTGATTTGTCTTGGAGTTCCCAAGGAATAGGAAAACCGGTATAGTATCACAGGCAGGACATGACCACAATACATATAGTGCTATCAGATATGTCTCATCTATGCAGAAAGCATCAGTTTGACCCCCTGTTAGAAAATCCTCATTCTATGGCTCCGAGTCAAGTGCTCATTTGATTTCCTATTAAAACACTTTCCTAACTGGTCCTGCGTCAAATTCCCTTTCTTGGAAGTCTCCTGGATCTTATGAAGTTTTGCTTTTTTTCACCTCAGAATGCTTTTTTGTCAGGAAGCTAACAGAAGCTGCGTGAAATGTGAACTGAGTGGCATGGGTTTGCTGATTAGGCACAGATGGGACTCCTCTCCCAGAATGCTCTTATGTTGTCTCCATCCATTAAACTTGCTACGAAAGCTATTGACACAACTCTGCAGTCTCTCCTGTTAGAGTTATTCCACTCTTTTTAGAAATAAATGCTTGTTGGGTCGCAAAGAATGATTCAATCATGTAGTGACTAGGATTCTCACTGGAGATTTGGGCCTCTACTTCAAATCCATTGCAGAGAGGTCTTTCTTGTCTCGGGTGGTGGTTGTGCTGAATTCATGGTGACTTGCAGATCTGTTAAGACATTCTTCTGAAAAATTTCTGGGTTTGTTGTCATGTAAAATGAGGAAAAAACCAAGATTTATTTTTTTTTAAATTTGAAGGTTTTTTTTCTTGTCCAGTTCAGACTAGCAACACACAAGAAGGAGCTTGGATGCATCTTCAGAAGACATTAATATAAATTTTTGTCTTTCATGGGAGGAGATTTTGTCAAGGACTTGTGAATTAAAGTTTGAATCAGTTTCTAGATCTAAGCCTGAGCTACAGCAGTGGAAGGGGCAGATTATCCCAGGTTTGCCTGCTGCAGGTCGCCTTCCTCCTCCTTCAGAGCATCTTGAGTAGCTGCTATCAAAGGCAGGACAGCAGAGTCAATGGAGCCACGTCGGTTCTGTGCAAGCCCTGATTTTTGTTGTATTCAATATGACATATTATCTTTAGTATTTCTTTTTCTTTTCTCTTCATTTAGAATCTGTGTGTTTCGTCTAGGTTTCTCTAACAGAGATACCAACGTGCTTTTTCACTAGAACTGCGTGAAACACTCAAGTTCGTAGAGGCTGAAGGAAAACTGTCAGAGACAAACAAGTATGCAACTTCGCTGGCTTTGCTGACTGTATGCCAGATTTGAAATCCGTGGTAAGTTAGTCTTCCTTGGATTTTTCACTTTTTGTTCTTTGTTTAAGCATTACCACATTATTTATGCTTTCACCTCTGCATTTTCTTTTGCATTTTTTTTTTTCTCCCATGGGGGAAAAAATACACAATGGAGATGAGAACATCTCCACTCCAGATGCTGACAGTCCCTGATCTGGCCCACCCAAAACCAACCACAGCCTGTGCCCCTTAACTGCTCTTCAAACACTGCATTCCTCTATAGGATAATGTAATTATGATGGTATTTAAGAAAATCATGTTGTATTAAAAAGGGAATTCAGTATATCTATAATTTTCCCTATACAAATGCAGAGAATGGCACTGCTGTGGAAAGTCAGAGCGCTGCCTGTGAACGGACCTGAGTAGAATTTACTGAAAGATGGAGATAAGCAACTTTCTGATTTTGCTGCTATACTGCCCCTTCTCAAACCAAAATCAGCCCAGTTTTATCAGCCTTTTAGTCCCATCTCAGTTAGGTTTCTATTTAATATGAAATGTGTAGTACAGGATAACCAAAGCAGGATAACATAATATGTGGTAGAAATTATGCTTTTAAAAAGACATAGCTTGCTTTCATTGCTCTGCGGATTGCCCTGCATCTTCTCCTGCTTTTAGCACTCCGTTTCATGAGCAGGACTCAAAGTTTGGGACTTAGCCCCTCTGTCAAAGTTTTTGGCCACATGAGCAGATGCATTAAGGTGCTTTCCTGCAAATTCTCCTCTAATTGCTCCAAGTGCTATGGTCATCAAGCAGAAATCCAGTTGGTAAACTCTGCAGCTTGTGGACAACTTTTCTTGCCAACCATGCATTACGAAGGGCTAATTGTAAAAGTGGTGCACCTGCTGGCTCCCTTGGTGGCTGGAGCCAACAGGAAAAAAAATAGTAATTTATTAATGATCAAGTCACAAATAGTAATGAAAACAATAGGAGCATCTGAAGGAAGCGCTGCCGGGGGCAGAGGTGCAGGTGCTCTGTGCCCTGAACAGTCTTGTCGGCATTTTTATAAAGCTACTTTACAGCCCTTATCAATTTCCTACTGCTTTCTGTGTACCCCCTGCCCCTTTGCAAATGTTTTGCCTGCACAACAGGCTCAGCATTTCTTGTTGTAGGTGATAAAATAGCTGTCACCCTGTGGAGGGAGAAAAGAGGCAAAAAAAATATAAATGTTAGGTCCAAAGAAACAAAGCAGAGAAATGCATTTCAGAGCAAACAAACGAGTGCTAATGGAGCCGCTGAGTCGGCACAGGGAGAGCGATGGTGTGATCTTAGCTGAGGAATGCTAAAAGATTTGGGGTAACAAATGCTGGAGGGCAAGAGAGACTCATTCCTTGAACAGAGGCAGTACTTTGTGTGTAGCCTTGGATTTCAAAGGTGACTGGTACACATACACACCTCGGCCAACGCCAGCCACAAGGAGTTTTGGATCTAGTGCTTGTCTCTCAAAATCGCAGCCATAATTTAAATAACTGTATCACATCGGCAAGCCCAAGATGTTTTTTTTTCCTTAGGTAGGCAGAGCAGAAAGCACTACCGATTTTGGCAACCTCCTTGTACCATTTGTGTGCTTAAATAGTCATAAGACATGGTCGTGTTGTCTTTCAAAATACAGTGACTCTTGGAATACTGGGGTAATACAACTGATATGCATAAATGAGTATAAAAATCTTTGAGTATGATGAGCTAAGGAACTAATTTCCTTGTAGCTGGCTTTTGCCACTGGTGCACAGCAGTACAGCGCCTGTGAAATGTGGCCACTGATCACAAGTTGCAGAAGGACCAAAAGGCAAAGGTCATGGTAGGCTCTCGTGATGCCCAGGAACAAGGTCAGAGAAAATATGTGTGTAATTTTAATGTTTGCCTTGCCTCTGTTTTGACCATCACACATGGCTTTAACATGTTTCTTTCCCCTGATAGAAAGTATTAACGCAGATATCAGCTCGAGGTTCTTCGCTCTGTGAGTGGTGGGTTGTGTTCGCAGCACTCTTCAGGGCTACATCTGTTAATATTACAACTTAGTTCAGCTTGCAAGGAAGGAAAGTTGCACTGAATGGAAAAATTCTTGCACTGTCATGGTTAAGTGCTCATACATGGACGCTTAGATGGGATTTGGAAGTTTTTTAGACTGTGGGAACTTGCTTGTGTGTCTGAGCCCATAAATTAACCGAAGCCTGTGGGTCTAAAAACTAATTTCTCAAAATGTTGCAGGTGTAGATGACTTAGCAGAAAGGAACCAAACTGAGAAGTCAGCCTGGGTCTGTACCAAATCTATATGGGTCCCATGTCCTCCATTTACTAATATAACCAGGTTTAGTAAGGTAGCAAGCACACTGCGGTCATCACGGAGTAGCTGCAACTGCCTGACTAGTGAGCATGATGGACCAGCACTTCCTAACTTTTCACTGCCTATCTGATGTTCTGATGTTCAAGGAAGCAAAAGAGGTGCTCCGCCTTTAACTTGATTTTAGTGGAGAGAGGGAAAAGACCCCAAATATCTGTAAGAGAGAAAACAATGTGTCTCCCCTTCAGTGGGCCAGGTGTAATTCTTTTTATAGCTGAGTTGCTCTGCCTAAGGGCTGAGTCAAAGAACCAAAAGCACCGTAATGCTCTGCATCAAATGGGGAGTTGCTTTGCCTCCTTTTTTTGTTATTATTGTTGCTGTTCCTTTGTTCAGGAGCAATTACTTCTTTCAAGTACTGAAATAAATACTGCTTTTTTTTCTTCTCTTCCCTCCTTCTCCCCTCATGCCCCAAAATCCAAACCCTCAGACAAATGCCAGCAATTCATAAGACTCACTTAAAGCACACAGTTATTTGCCTTAGGGACAAAGCTTCATCTTTTAAAGTATTTTTTCCTTAGGAACTAAGAATCTTTCCCTGTAAAGGTAGCTGAAATCTTTATGAATTAGCAATAATTCAGGAGATGTGTATTTTAAGAACCGTGCTTAATCCTGTGAAAGAAGTGCTAAGAATGAAGAGTTGGCAATGCTAATTATTGCCCAGTGATTTGAAGGGGGACCTGTATGAAGTGTGGGCAGTGTTAACACGACTATGATGGCATGTAGCATGATACATGAGGAAAGGTGAAGGCAAGGCTCATATATCCCCATAACATTGAATCTCTAATAACTTACCAACAGTCACCATTTGCTGTCTGCAAAATTAACCTCTTGGCTCCTCCAGCCTGCGGATTGGGTGCAGAGTATAGGATTTTAAGCTTCTCTATTGAAAAATGTCCCTGCAAAGCTGTCCATCAGAACTCCTGCTGCTTTCTGAAGACTATTATTAATAAAGTTCTCCACAGCAGAAATGGGACCCTTTTAGAGCTCAGATAAAGTATTTTCCCTGTTAACCAGCTGGGCTGTTCGACTGTGGACAAATACAGTGATGAATGATGGGTCAAGGATGGAGCAGGCCGATTTCTCTCCAAGCTTGACCTTGTCTCTGATCTGACATCTGAAATGACAGATGCATTAAAAAGTTATTTATTTAGGGGAGCTGCAGTGCATTGTACCCTTTGCAAGGTAGCACCTAGTTTTGTAAGGATATTAGAATAAAGGCTGCCTGAGCCATCCCCTCTGTGTCTGCCGCTTCAGGTTCTGCTCGCTTTCTACAAGCAGCTGCTGTGAAAGCAAGCAGATAATCCTGTGTAAGCATCAGTGACACTGTGAACTAAAAGGAAAAAAAAAAAAAAGGAGCAGGGTCCATGCATAGTGGCAGGCTACTCCCAAGCAAATAACCTGCATATCTGCAAATCGCTCGCCTGTGGAACAGCGTTAACCAACTATGGAAATGCACCTGAAGGTTTCTGGGCTGTTAAAGGCCCAATGTTCTGGATAAAATGCAGCACTGAGGATTAAACAACTTTTGCTGTTCAGCTTCTTATGGCCTCGGCGCACTTGGGAGACTTTTTTTTTTTGTGACTTCGGGATTCTTTGTAACTTGTTGCACTGTGGCCCACCTCAGCCTTCACTATAGCTGAAACTCAAGGAACAGTTTTGCTTTTTACCTTCGTGTTGTGGGCCACAAGCGTGGAGGGGTAGCCAAGCTGCATCCCACAAGCAGTCACACTTCATTTTTAGGAAATCTATTATTGCTGAAAGGTGAGAGACCTCAGCCTTAAATCTACAGAAAAATGCGTGTATAACACATCATGCTCCTACATTTTTCTGCCTAACCTTTTGCTGCAAGTATGAAAGCTGTTCATATTTTTTAAACTCAACCTTTATTTAGAAAAATAACCTTGCCTATACACAAGACTGCTGGGCACGTTATATCCTCCTGACAAGAGCTACAGTATGGATTAATTTGTAGAGCAAAATTTAGGCAAGAGGCAGTGTGTGGTGATCCTGTATCCTTTTGGACTACTGGTAGAGCTTAGATTAGGGAGCATCAGAGGAAAACCAAAGAGCTGTCACTTAGAAACTTCGTAAGTCTGTTGACCTCAACAGAATTACAGCAATTGATACCAGCTCTGAATATAGCCCTTCTTTCTTTGTCATCCTGCCTTCTCCCCAACTCCCCCAAATAAAACCCTTTTGAAACATCTGCAGCAGAAATTGTAAAATATATGCAAAGGCTCATTTTGCATGATGGGATGGTTGGAAGAGCTGGTTGGTGTGCATCCAGCTCACATTAACTTTGGTGTCGGACTGCAGCCATATTCAAGTGACTTCGCAAGTCCTTTCTATGACTGCCCAATTCAAAGATGTGTGCAGCAAATCTTCAGTACCTTTACAGTAATTCGTATGTCTGTTACTTTCAGGATTCTAGTGGCTGGGTCTAGTATGTGGATGAAGTTTGCCTGAAGGCAGCATCTGCAAGGTTTTTCCAGCAGAAAAATGAATGATCTGCTATAATGAATGATTTTGTGTAATATCACAGAAAAAGAACATCAGCTGTGCACTTCATATACAGTATTGATTGTGAGTACACTTGTTAATTTGTGAGATACAGGAAATTCCAGCCAAGGTTAGGAGGGCTTGATGACACTGTTCCCTAATGTAGCTGTGATTCCTGTTGCCTTTGAAGAGGTTTGGATCAGGTTGCAAAGAGCCAAAATTCAAACCTGAATTACCAAGCTATGGAATTTGTTGTCCCACACTCTCCTCCTTCTCCTGGTGTGATATGAGTGTGCTGAACAACAGAAAAGTTGCTCAGATGTAGCGACATCAGTATTTCTTGACCTAACATGAATGGCCTCAGATGGTAAGGACTTGTTTGCAGTTCAGCAAGGAAAAATGGGGATGTCCTGTTCCCATTTTGCTTCTGTTTAAAGGTTTGATGTTGACAGTTTTGGGTGTTTTGGGGGATTGTGGGGTGCACAATAGACCTGGGCTACATTCTCAACTTAGCACAACAAAGGACGGAGTTGGGGTGCGGGGAGGGGAGGGAGAAGGTGTGTTTTCCACAATGGCCTGTTTAAAACATTACAAGCAACCTCTCTTCCATCATAAGTCCTGGTTTAAAAACTACTGCCCTGGGGCATAAAAATCAACTCCTAACAACTTCCAGTGGGACCACTATTCCATCAATGTTCCCATCAAATGTTGACTCCATGATTAATATTCACCCTCTTTCTTCGTTAATCATCAGTCTTCATTCATTTTTTTTTGTAACTTCCCGCTGACAGGGGTAGTGTTCGTAGAGCAGCTGGTAGGGAAAACAGAAAGAGCTGAACTGCTGCACACAAGCTGCGAAGGGAAAAAGCCACCTCAGTACAGTGTCAGCTCAAAATGATTCCTAAAGATGCAATTTTTTTTCTAGTCCTAGAGGAAGTGAGGATGAATTTTCAATAGTATTTGTGAGATGGGACCTTACAACGACCCATGATTGCTATTGTCCTGTTTTACCTTGAGTGTCATTGCACCCAGTAATTTAGAGTAAGAGCTACAGCAATGCAGAACTGTCAGAATTTGGCTCATCAAATTATATCTGTACATGATCCTAAAATAGAGTTTTGCAATTAAGACTTGCCCTATAATTTGTGATTCGGAAGTCCACTCCCAGCCTGCCACAGACTTCCTGAATGACATTGTACATGAGACTGAGTCTCTTCCTCACTGCCCAAGCTATGAATTGAGAACAATTATTGACTTTTCCCTTGTTCTGTCTCTCTGGAGAGTTGAAATTGTCCGTCCTGCAGAGAAAGGACTCCATAACTGTTGTCCAAGACACTGTATAAACGTATGAGTTCAGTAAGCACAGGGGTAGATATGCACTCCTAAAATGGATGTTGCATGTTAATCTACTTTCTAGAAAGCATTATGGCACTTTCTGTGATTGCTTTCAACTCTAGTAACTTCATACAGAGATCTGGAGGCTGCATTTCCCAGGCTTAGACTTTATCCTTTGAGATACTTTGTAATGTGCTTTGCTTTGTTTGATAGAAATGCTGAATAAGCTGCCTTACCATTGTGATCATGGTAATATAAGCAATAAAGAAGCATCAAAAAGAGAAATATTTGAGTTATAAAACCTAGAGTTTGGTTTCGTCTTCTCAGACACAACAGAAATTCTGTACAAATCAACATTTAGGACAATGAATTGGACATTAAGTCAACAAAGTAAAAATTCACAGGATTATCTTGCCGGTAAGAGGAAGATTTGTGTGTTATGCCTTTTTTTATCCTAGTGAGTTGATGGTACGTGTGTAAACAGCCCCCTTGGTGTAGGTTTGCAGAATGCACAGCTAATGGCCATTGCACATCAGCAGGATGGTGGTGGCTGACAGGACTTTGCTGGGAGTTGTCTTTCACTTCTCTAAGGGAGAAGGACCACCTTCAATCTCAGCTTTTCTTTATTGTTTCCTTTCAGGGACGATTTTATTGCACTGACGTTTTCTGCCTCTTTCCCATATACAGCACATTTCTCACAAGGGTATCGTGCACAGGCTTAGGAGCTGCGCTGAAGGACCCTGCCTTATCAGAGCATGGTTCCCTTCTTCTTCAGGCAAGCAGGGATAGTCCTTGGTTTGAGTAATGCATTTATTCAACATCCACACCAAAAAATACCTTGCCCTGGGTAGCTGTAGTATTCATTGACTGGCAGTAATAGAGAGTGTTTGTGTGCTTCCAAATATAGCAGCATCTAATGCAACTTTTCTGAGGAAAAAAAAGAAAAAACACCACAAGCGGTTATTGTTTCCTTGTAGAGAACAACGTTGCCTTGAGTGCAGGGCTTGTACTTGTTTGCTTATTTTCTGCTAACTTCTTTAGGACAAACCTTTATCGTTCAAGAAAAGGTTATGAGAAATAAAAACTTAGTGTAAATTGCACCTTTTGCAACAGAGATAAATGATTGAACATTGTAGAGCTCTGATATCATTTGTGAAAGCATGACGGATTCAAGAAAGGTCAATAAATGGGTAGCAAAATGACAGGTTATTGCAGTGCAGGGCTGAACAAGCTCCCACTGTAACTTTCGCTGCCTCAGTCAAACTGACACTAACTTTGCTGCACAAATAATTTAAACATGCAGATCCTAACAAATTTTGGGTATTTTAAATTTAAAACAATTTCAATTAGAAATTTTTTAAGTTGCAATAAAAATGTTTGCATTTCTACAA
The DNA here is from genome assembly GCF_000690535.1 of Cariama cristata. Taxonomy (NCBI): domain Eukaryota; kingdom Metazoa; phylum Chordata; class Aves; order Cariamiformes; family Cariamidae; genus Cariama; species Cariama cristata. The sequence continues at coordinate 128,413 of NW_009610319.1, forward strand.
GCCAAAATTATGCTAAGTTCCCATTAATATTTTTTCCCCTGCCCTTTTAGGAAGAATTCTGCAAAACAGCAGAAGTCACTACTGTAAGCATTTAAAAGTTTTCTTTCTTCATGTTCCCAATATTTTTCCCTATAACTTAAATAATGTTGTGCAGGTGTTACTTAATTTTTCTGTCTCCCTTTATTTTCCAATTTATTGTTTCACCAGTATGTTTTCAAAACTTCCTCCACATTTTGAAACCTCATTTGCTATTAAGAGAAATGGAGCGTTAAAAAAAAAAATTGAAATATTTGGATACGATTCTGCATGGGGAAAAAAAGGGCAACAGCCAGGACAGTAAGCCAGCATTCGCTTCATAGCATTTGATGAAGTGAAAGAAAAGATAGAAACTACATTCATCATTCCCCAAAACGATTTAAAATTGGTGGTAGAAACTTTACGTTATTAATTGAAAGCATTGCACAGAAAGAATTTTGGGTTTGGATTTTTTGTTTATGAAAGTAGGAGGGTTGTATCTTGTAGAGTTTTTATTCCTCCTTCTTAAGCAGCTCCAGCTTAAATGTCAGTATTGGAAGATTTTTCTCTGACAACCTTTGCTTTTCTGTCAGTTTTGTGTCTTGATAGTTCCTGTTTTCAAATCTAAGCCAATTTATCTGATATCATAGAAAGACCAGTCTTTTACTGTTTTTTATTTACTGTTGCTGTAATCGCATGCACAGACTGATTACACACCAGCTCAGTATCTAATTTATATACTCCTTTCTTACTAAATTAGCGTGAACAACTGCAGAAGCCTGCTGGGAATGTGCAAGCGGCTACATGTAAGTATTCTCATGTTTTACACAAACTTGGACCCATATTTTGAAAGTGTTTTCCAAAATGTAGATTGCTAAGGGGGTGCAGATTTAATGACTCCAGTGCTGATCAACATACTTCTAACATTTATGCAAGGTTCATCCCACTGTTCTAGAAGAATTAAAAAATCACCAGGAAATGTGGACAATCCAACATCAGTGTTCTCATTACCAACTGAGTGATGCTTTTTATTCTTTAAGCAATGCTTCGGGTTAGAATGATCTTCTTTTCTCTTCTTTGCATCTTGACAATTGAAAGCTGCCTGAGCACTAGCTTCCTAAATCTGCATCCACCTTCATCCAGGGGAGGTGCTTCTGTCCTGGCATGTCCCTAACCCACTGTAGGATCCTGACAAAACACTTTTTCTTTCCCTCACCTTTGCCTCAGTTTCCCCATGTAGAAAACCATTAGGGCTCCATCTCTGCTATGCCAAGTGATTAAGGCTTAAATGAGGAAAGATTTGGAGGTGTTGGTGCACCCTCATTTAAGCAATAATACACCTTATGTCCTATAGGAAAAGTGTAGTGTCATTTTAAATAGCTTAAGCTCTTTTGGAGATATTTCTCATGTTTTTGCATTCAGAAAGAAGCTGGAACAACAGTAGGTAGATAACTCCACTTACTTGTGTGAGTGGTCCAATAATACATAAAATAGCACATTATCCCTTTAATTACTACAGTTGTAGATCACATTTAATATTATTTTTTGAACAGGAAATAATAGTGAGAGCCTAGAGGGAAATTTTCTTCGATTGCCCTCCTCCTTTACCCCAAAGATTGCTTGCTGTAGCATTAATAGTGTGAGTAGGAAAGATCTCCAAAGTACAGTTTACTGACTTGCTCAATACAAACCTGCAGCAGCCACTGCTAAAATAAAACAAACATCAGCCATTATTAGCGGCTGTGCAATGGGAAGAGTTGCCATTAGCTGAAGAGGACAGTTAAGCTCTGTTACATACAAGTGTCTGGACTTTGGAGACTACCCTTGGCTGGGCCTGTTCACTGATCCTTGCCTGAAAAAGAAGAATTAGAAGCGTAGCACCGGAATACATCTCCTGTCGTGTGTCGTGGTCCAGCAGTGGCCCAGCTGCTGGGTTCGCAGGGGTTTGTGATCCCCAGCACCCTGGCTGTTCCCAAGAAGGTAAGGCACCAGCTACAGGGTTACCGGGGAGGAAAGATGTTCAGGTGAATAAAGATGATAAGGGAATTAGTAATTATTTTTGTTGGATGTTTATTTTTTGAGTACTGGGCTGTTCCCCACCAGATTTCTTAAGGAGGAAAACAAAATTGCCCTGTAAATACTTCCCTGTCACCAAGAACTGTGGATACAGAAAAGAACACATCAATGCTCATCAGCAAGGGCAAGACCTTTATGTCAATGTTCATTTGCGGAACAAATGCGCTGCAGTATCCTCCCTGGGGTTGTAAATATCCTCATTGTGCTCCTCCAGGAAGGGCTGTTGCCCAAGGTGGCTGGGCAGCCCTAATGGGAAACCTGGATTAGTGTAAATAAAGCCAACCTGTTCCTTCCTCCTCGCCAACCAGACTTTTTCAGAAAATCCAAATACTCTCTAAGCATCGTCACAGTAGAGGCGGTAAGGCTGATCACCTCGCTGTTTTTATGGGGCTCCTTTTCTCCATGTGAGGCAGCAGGAAGAGAGGGCTTATCACCGCCGCAGATGTGTATCACAGCTGTGCTTTCTGTGGGAGAACCAGGGATGTATGGAAGCCAAAGGGCAGCAATCCCACCCAAGCTCACCTATGCAACTGCAGGGCCGGAGCACACCAGCAGTTAAACTGGGATATGAACCCATGGCGTATCAGCAATGGGTGTGCTGCTGCTTGGTGGACCTGGCTTATCAAAGGAGTGACGTGCCCCTTAGAAAATGCCAGACAACCTGGAGCAAGCACGTGCAACTTACAGTCACTGTGGCAAACTTGTGGTTCTCCTCCATCTCTCTGTGGGCAGATCATAAGGTACGTATTTTATTTTCCTGCTAAGCTGCTTTAACCCAGGTTGCTGTGGGTGTGTGAAGCTCTTGCATTTATCAGCAGTAAATAAGAAGCAATAAGCTCTTGGCTGTGCCGTGAAGAGCTTTCTTTCCTGGATAGTAAATCTGCAGTAACTCTCTCTTACAGTTTTATTGAGGGTTATCAAGTGTTTATTCAAAAGGCATTTCCGTGCATTCAATGTTCTTCTAATTGGGCAGTGAGTGGTAATGTTCTCTCCGGACACACTATTATTGCTGTGGTAAAATTTGCTCTGTTTAGTCAATAGACTGTCCCCGTTGCTAATTTGCCGGGTGGAGAGAGGAAGTAGGACTGTATTGGCATATGTTTTCTACTAAATGGAGTTTGAACTATGTCACTCATAGAGTCAGCTTCCCCAGAACACCTGGAACATGTCCTGTGCTGTCTCAAAAAACACTGTAAGACAAGAAACGTGTATAGAGACAAATCTTCTCCTTTCAAGAACACTTAGGTTGCATGTGCATAACACGCAAGGAGCCACACTGGTGTCCTCCTTGAGTGGCATGGCTGAATTTCAGCCCAGACATCTAATCCTCACATACCAAGCGCTACAGAGGCACCCATTGCTGAAGATGGCTCCTGCTGCTCGCTGGCCCCATGCGACGTGAGTGTGTTCCATTGCTGTGGTGTAAGGAGTGTTTAGAGATGGTCTTCATAGTCTGGACTCAGAACAGAAACTGTTAATTAACAGGGTGGTTTAGAGTGAAATCCCTTTCTAGGAACATCTGGAAACCTGCAATGGGTGCTAGGAAGAAGCGTGTGTAGTGGGGTGTGAGGTTGGAGGTTGGCTTCATTTGTTCGCAGAAATAAGTTGATTTTGCATTTGGTCTGCCTCATTTTTTAGCTGCTGGCTGTTGGGATGAAGAAGTCAGAAATGAGGTGGTCAAATAAAGGGGATAGAAAAGAAGTCACCCAAACTTGCCATGGAACTGCAAGTTATATTGGTCATAGTAAAAGCAGGCTCACGTTTGGGTGAGGTGTGAGCCACGTGTGGCTGTGCCCCTGTTCATGTTTGCTGGGCTCTTGTGTCTCTCCTGCTGTCAAAGCCTTCCTCCTGCACAGGATGAGCTCCTGCTTCTTCCTCAGAGGGAGGCGGAGAAGGAGGAGGCGGGGGTTCAGCCATGCTGATCCAATGTGCACCTGGACAGCTGGTACTTCTTGCAGTGCCTTCATTTTAAAGCTATCCATCATGCTCGGGGGATCACATCCAGGCCCTGAATTGCAGAACTGGCACCTTGGGAAGTGTTCAGCTGTGAAAACTGACTTGGCAGGACAGCTTTGCCATGTGAAAAAAAAATGCTTTGACTTTCTTATTTTTAAAAGGCAAGGTAAATGGAAGAGGCTGAATCGACTAGCAAGCATTTTCAGTGGATATATGGCTCTCCTGTGCCCTGCTGTGGGATGGATACGGGCAAGTCTGACCCAGGTGAATAGATTTGGTACAGATGGAAGTGGGCAGATCATTGCATCTGCAAACTGTCCTGTCTTTAGAGTTGGCTGCCAGTGTTGTGTTGAACTTCGGTCTCCCAGAGATGTGTGCGTCTCCACTGAAGAATGGATCAGTGAAAAGATTTGCAGGCTCTTAGGTCAGAGCTGCAAACTTTGGCGCTGATGTTTTGATTATGATGGGATGCTACAGTGGTCTCAGATGAAAAGTTTGGGCTGGTGTGATACAGAACACAATGGGTCTAACTTCTAAGTTATCTGAACATTGTGATTTGGGATCTGTGCTGCCATTCAGGTGAAGACAACTTTTTGAGCTACCAGCTGACCTCAATCTGATGATCTGAAAGTGAAATGAAGTTATACCGAGGAACAGTTGATAAATTTTCCTTGATATTATTCCTGGCACTTTAGGTTACATTGGTTTAGTAATTTGCAGGAGTGGATTGCATAGATACAATAAGAGGCTTAATTAGTGTGCAAAGTGCTTTGAGATCTTCAATGAAAGGTGAAATAGATGCAGCAAGTTATCTTCCCTCCTCCTCAGAGGTTGTATTTCAGTAATGGATGAAGTGACCCCTAAAATATAATATTAATTCTGCAAAGCACTTGGGAGTTCTTCTGAATCAAAGGTGCTATGCAAATATATTCTCACTTTCCTTTACCGGTCCCTTTGAGCCAGCCAGTCCACCATTAGTGGTGATTCTCATTTAATCAGAATTCAGCCTTCAAATTTTCTGCAAGTCCATAGATAAATAAAGCAGCAGCCGTAGTTGATCATTTATTTATAAATCTATTTATAATCTATGTTTTGCATATTAATCAAACCCACTCCATGTGGCAATTCCTGATTAAGAACCAGCTTTTTTGTCTCGTCTCTCTTGCCCCTAGATAATATGCAAAGAATTAGATTAGAAATAGTTTTTATAAATAAATCATGATAAACTCCTGCTTTATTTATATACTCAGACAATGGTTCCACTCTTCCAAACACTGGATTTCTCCCTCCTTCTCCTCCTATTTCCATCTCCCTATCATCTCGTAAGCTACATTGGTTGTGGTACTCAAAGTGATCCTTTAAATGGGAAATCCTTGATTTTTAGGTGTACAAATGCTACATCCTGACCCAAGTAAAATAGTCTGAGGTCTGACCCAAGAAGGCATGGTCAGAAGGAGTTGAGGAAGTCAAGGTACTTCTTGTGCATGAAAAAATTAAAGGAGGTAAAATGTATAAATTCAGAAAACATCTTCCAAAGTTAAGGGCTGGAGAGTGTGACCTGACGGGCAGTCAGGAGACAGGAGGAGAAGCGTTAGAAACAAGGGAACAGGGAAAAGCAATTCTGAAAAAGCAGGAGCTCTCTGAACCTGCACCTGTAGAAAAGAACTAAATGCAAATTGATTTTGTTAAGGTTGGTCGGATGAAGAGGATAGCTGCAGAAAGCAGGTAGCTAAGGTCTCGATGATGGGAAGCCCTGCAGCTGTGCAGCAGCTCCCATGTCACACGACTGAGATCTTGGGCAATACTGACAAATGCTAATGGCCTGCAGTCCCTTCAGCTTCAGCAGTAAAAGGGCTCTGAGCCAGATGGTGAGGATCCATGCATTTGTGAGTTGTCGTATTGCATGAAGCTTTCCTCCCTGATTTACTGTGAGACCCTGACTATTGAGTGCAAGGGTAACACGGAGTCCACGGGGCTGCGCTTTGCACCCCTATTGCCTGGGCATGGTGGGTCTCGTCCCGGGTCTCGTCCCAGGTCCAGCCCCAGCACCCACGGGCTCCTCCTCTCCCTGGCTTTCCCCAAAGCAGGCTGCAAATAAATGTAAATCAAACCGCCTGCATTTTGTCAGCGTGCCCAGCTCCACGGTCTCAGTGCCGTTGCCATTTTGCAAGGATGCGGCTGTTGGCACAAATACACTGGGCTTCAGCTGTGCGGCACAGGGCCAGGTTGGATCCGGCTGGGCAAACTGTGGTGCAGCCGGCACAGGGCTGCCTGGTGACTGGGCTGCTTGGATGGGAGGTCTTTGGAAGCTACCTTGCACCCTTTGGGAGCAAGTGTCCATTGAGATCAGTGTCTAGCTACACTTTTTGTGTCTGCTACACTTTTTGTGTCTAGCTAAATGGAGCCTCGATATCGGTAGTCAATTGTATCAGCAAAACAGACATCATCTGTAAATGTGTTCCTAGCAGCTCCTGTGTATGGTCTATTAAAGTGTATGCATGTGAGAAATAGCAAACTAGAGTACGTTATTGTGGAATATAATTAAACACTGATAGTATCACATGTGCTGTATATTTGAATTGGCCATGGTGGGACTACTGAAATGTTTAAATAGTTTTAATTTAATCTAGGGTTTTTGGTTATGTGCATATTACCTGTTGTGTAAGCATTTTAGATCATTATGGAATACAAATGCGGCGTTGTAACCAGTTGGCAAGAATTGAGAGAAATTATCAGATCGCATTAGGTCCTGGAGTCATGTGTATTTGTGGTTCAAATCATGTTTCTAGCCTTAAGGGCTGAACGGAAAAGGTTTAAAATAAATCCTAAATACATTCTGAGAACAGGAAGAAAAAGAAACAAAGGGAAAAAATCCCCGAATTTCTTAGGTCATGATCAAGGAGATCAGGAATTAGGGTATGACGAGGGCTGGGCGACTTGGCTTCACTTCCCATTCCTGCCACATACTTTCTGTGTGACTTTAAACAAGACAATTTTCTTTGTTTCTGTAAAATGGGAATAATAACAACTTCCTATGTTGTGGCAATGTAAGAAAACTAAATACTGCAGTGACAACCATAGTTATTTAAGAGAAAATTTTGTATACAAACAGATGATTCTGAAGGTCTCTACTGTGCACTTGAGATCTTTTCGATCAGCAATGAAATGCAGCATCTTCTGGGGTGGGACTTGGCATGCCCCAGAATTAGAGCTGTCACATTATAGAGTAAATGTTTCCTAATGTTTTTGGAGAGTTTGTGTTACTGCAGCTTGCCTGAAGACACCAACTAAAAGATTTCAATGTGCAGGCTTGAAGAAACTGAGTTTGTAAACACAGAGTTTGAAGTTGAGTGTTTTGTTTCTCTTTTGTTGCTCTGTTTTGTACAGGCACCTGTTCAGAAGTGGAGGCAATACTGTATCAGTCAGAATTTAACAGCTCCCTAACACAGAGCAACAAACATTTACTGAGGACCATTCTTCAACCAACCTAGAATTCGTATGTGCAAAATACTGTACTTAGAATAATGTTGATGAGCAAGTTTAGGCTAAGAATGTTGTTGGGAATTATTTGCT